>NW_022196904.1:15491896-15529614 GCF_008632895.1 Mastomys coucha
GGCCCTGGCATTCCCCTACACTGGGACATAGAACCTTCACAGGGCCAAGGGCCTCTCCTCCCATTAATAACCAACTAGGCCATCCTCTGCTATACATGCTGCTGGAGCCATTAGTTCCCCCCATGTGTACTCTTTGGTTGGTGGTTTAGTCCCTAGGAGCTCTGAGGGTACTAGTTAGTTCATAATTGTTACTCGTATGGAAATGCTTCAGTATTATGGGGAAGCATTACTGGAATCTCAGGTGCTAGCTGAACATGCTCTTATCAGGAGAAAGGAAATTGATTCGGTAATCTAAATAGGACTCCATGGCATTCCTGAGGTAGAGCTTTGTGAATTTCCCAGACAAGGTAAAAAAAACAAAAGTCCTCCAACAACAACAGACCATCTATTAGACTGGGACCTTAATTAACAGTTTTCCCATGATTGTCAATGCTTTACATTCTCAATACCCCCATTAACAACTCTGGGGGTACTGAGAATGTAAAGCATTGGAGCTATATGACATAAATGGACAGTCCTCCCACAAGTGATGGGAAAGCAGTCCCTCCATCTACCAGGAGGCCATTGCCACAGCATTAAGGCTCTATTTAGATAAAGATATCCACATTTATCATTATATGGATGATATCTTGGTATAGGGGAAATTCTTCCACACCTCCTCCCAACTTAATAACAAATTAACAACTTCCATATCTTCCATAGGATTTAAAATGTCTCCGCAGAAAATAAAGCTTATTCATTCTATCACATTCTTGAGAATAGAAATTTCCCTCACCTCAACAATCCCTCCTAGAAAAGTCCACCCTTTTCTTCCCTCAAACCATTTTTATTTATTTATTTATTTATTTATTTTTGGTTTTTCAAGACAGGGTTTCTCTGTGTAGCCCTGGCTATCCTGGAACTCACTCTGAAGACCAGGCTGGCCTCGAACTCATAAATCCACCTGCTTCTGCCTCCTAAGTGCTGGGATTAAAAGAGTAAACCACCATTGCCTGGCCTCAAACCTCCCTCCAAAGCTTTCTGGAAAATCTTAATTGGCTATCACCATTGTGGGGCCTCTTGCTCACTGCTGAGCTGCTGCTGCTGCTGCTGCTGCTGCTGCTGCTGTTGCTGCTGTGCCACAGGTGAAGAATCAGGCACCAGCTCCTCCGCTGTAGCTGGAGCAGTACCGAGCCAAGCACTGGGGCACCACTGGACGTTGGCAGAGCTAAAGGGATTGGAAAGGATCTCCTGCCAGAGATCCGATACTCTGGGCGGAGGGCGTGAGTATCTGCATACCCTGCTCTGCCAGATGGGTGCCTGTATCCCAGTCCTCGGAGAGCAGGGGGAACAGCTGAGGGAGTCTTTGGGCCTCACGGAGGCCAAGGACACAGGTTCTGGCTCCTTGGGAATACCAGGAGACCCTGGACACTGCGGAGGAGCTGAGAGGGAATTGAGGGCCCTAAAGCAGCCCAGTTCACTCTGAGGCCGAAGGGAGAGAGTGGGAGGGAAAGAAAGCAGCTGCCCTGTGGTTCAGGCGAGCAGGCAGGAGCGGGCCTGCATGAGTTCTCTGTCTGATCTTGAGGCTGCAAATACTGGGCCCACATGGCACATCGAGTTGAAAGGAGGCAATGCATGGTTTTAAGATGTTTTATTATAGAAAGGAGAGAGAAGAGATGGGAAAGTAGAGGCAGGCCATCTCCATACCAGCCACGTAATGAAAGGGGGAAGAGAAGTGGAGAAAGAAAAGATATGAAGAGGATAAGAGGGAAGGGAGAGAAGAAGATGAAGATAAGAAGGGAGGGGGCAAACCTCCCCTTATATGGTGGGCTGGGCTATCTGTCTGTGGGCAGGCCATACCTGGCTGTTGTCTGGTGACTGTGGGGATGGAGTCTAGACAGAATGCTGGGAGCTTGGGGCAATTGATAGCACAGGCTAATGGAGTTGGAGAGCTCATGGAATCAGCCTGTGTCTGGGAACATGTCTCCATTGTTTCCGTCCCTTGCGAAGTCTTTCACTGGGTTTCTGGAAGTTAAGACTCTCTCAACAAAAGCACAGACTGATTTTCATGGTCCCACACACCATGGCTTTCCCTTTCCAACAGGATTTTAAGCCTCTTTTTGATCTCCTAAAGGAACATAAAACCCTGTCTCCCTTCAAACTCTCTCTTGTAAGACAGTTGAGACTTTTGGCATCATTAATGCAGCTCTAAAGGGCAGCACCTGTTAGGTGTGATCTAACAATACCTGTACAGCTTCTTACTTTTAATTTCCCCCCTAGTTTCATGGGGGCACTATGTCCAGCCCCAAGAAGTACTGGAATAGCTCCCCACCCTGGTAGGTGGTACACCTAGAATTCTAACTGAGGTAGATGTACTTGCTATTATGATTAGACACAGCAAGGATAGAGCCCTGCAAATCTTAGAAAAAGATCTTGATATACTTGTCACCATCTTTTTTCTTTACATCATATTCTGTGGTTACTCAGAAATCACTCCCACTTTGCTATAAGCCCCTGCTTGTTGAACTTAGCCTGGACATCTCAGCAGTAGCAACAGGAGCTGCTGATGCTGCTCTGTACAGACACAATACCTGGCTGACAACTTCCATGACAAGCTTGACAAGGCCATGGCCTCCACCTAGGATAGCCTTGAATCCCTCCAACTGATAACTTCCCTTGAAGTAGTTGCCTTACAAAGTCAGAGAGCTCTTGACCTGCTGACAACTGAGCAAGAATGGACTTGTGTTGTACTAAAGGGGGAATGCTCTTTCTGTGTTAATGAATCTGGGTTGGTAAAACAGAACATACAGTTACTTAAGGATCACTGGAGATATCTTCAAGCCTGCTATGCCCTGGGTACTCAAACCCTCTGGTGGCTTGGCTTCCTCCCGTCCTTGACCCCATACAAGCCATTAGGACCTCTTCCTCCTGGCCGTATATTTCATCTAAATTCTAAAACAGTAAGTGAGCAACATTGCCAAAGTCACAAACAACCATCCTTTTTTCAATTTCAAACAATTCTCAACCTAAAGTCTGAAGACTGTGATGATACCTCGAGTTTATAAAAGAAAAGGAGGGAGACGTGGGGCCATGTAGCTTTGGAGCCATGGGGAGCAAGAACGAGGTTGGAGAATGTCTAATTCCTCAGAAATCTCAACCTGATGTGCCCCCATCTTTGCCCACTGTAGGAGGTCATGAAGGCAGATAGACAGATTAAATTTCCTTTTCCTTTATAAGGACATGCCAAGCAGCCCCTAGAATTCCTTCTTACACAAAAAAAAAACATCACCAGCACCCTGGCCCCAGCCAATGATGTACACTCACCCCTATAGCTGCTACTTACTCTCCAAAAACCTTTGTTTTACCCCATCAAAATCAGCTCTCTGCAGAAAGCAACCTGCCAAGAGTCTGTACTCACTGTGCTCTCTTCTTTCTGAGGGCACTTCACTCCTGGGCCATCATGCTTCATTTTCCCTTCCAGGATCCACACATTGTGTCCATTGTGTTGCTAAGGGGGGGGGGGGGGCTGAATGTCAAGTACTCACATAGTGATTCATAATTATCTGTAAAGTAAGTAAAGTTCTAGGGTATGTTCTGCCCTCTTTTGGCCTCTGAGAGTACTGCCTACAGTCACTGCATAGTCCTATAGGGATGGAAAACACCAAACAGTGAAAAACAGAAAGGACAGGACAGAATCATCATTAACTCTTTCAGTAGGGGATGTCTTACACCTGCCTCTTCCAGTTGTAGAACTTGACCCAAATAATTGTGGTCACTTGGATATGGTCACAAAATTGTGCTAATTTGTAATACTCTCATTTTCTTCCTGTACAATCTGTAAGTTTCTCTATGTGTGGAAACATCCTGGAAGGGTAGTGAGCCAAAAACAAAAGGTCTTTTTATTAGGCAGGGTCTTTTAGAGAAGCAAACACATGCACACATCCATAAACACACACATGCACAGCACCCCAGATTGAAATAATACCATGCATCCTATCAGATCACCATGGACTAAGGCTAGTCTTCAAGAACAGCAAAAACTACAGAAAGACGATATACAAGTGGAAACTAAACAACTCTATACTCAATGATAACTTGGTCAGTGAAGAAATAAAGAAAGAAATTAAAGACTTTCTGGAATTTAATGAAAATGTTGACACATCATACCCAAACTTATTGGGCACAATGAAAACAATGTTAAGAGGAAAGTTCAGAGCACCAAGTGCCTTGGTAAAGAAATTGGAGAGATCTGACACTAAGAATTTAACAGCATAGGTGAGAGCTCTAGAACAAATGAAGCAAACTCACCCAAGAGGAGTGGAAGGCAGGAAATAGTCAAACACAGGGCCAAAAGCAACAAAATAGAAACAAAGAAAACAATACAAAGAATCAACAAAACTAAAAGCTGGATCTTTGAGAGAATCAACAAGACAGATAAACCCCTTGCCAAACTAACTTAAGGGCCAAGAGGCAGTATCCAAATGAACAAAGGCAGAAATGAAAAGGGTGACATAAAAATGAAAGGAAGGAAATTTAAAAAATTGTAAGTTTATACTATAAAAGACCAAACTCAACAAAAGTGGGAATTCTAGATGAAATGGATGGTATTCCAGAAATATACCACATACCAAAGTTAAATCAAGAGCAGGTAAACTATCTAAACAGGCCCATATTGTACAAGAAAATAGAAGAGGTCATTAAAAACCTCCAAACCAAAAAGAACCCAGAGCCGGACAGATTTAGTGCAGAATTCTACCAGACCTTCAAAGAAGACTTGATACCAATTTTCCTCAAACTATTCCATGAAATAGAAAGAGAAGGAACACTACCTAACTCGTTGTTTGAAGCCAAAATTACTCTAATACCTAAACCACACAAAGGATCTAACCAAAAAAGAGAACTTTTTTAATACTCATTTTTACTGTTATAATATTTTAAAAATTTTAAAGAATATGGCAGAAAAAGGTATTGTAGGTATTGAAGGGAGTCTCTGGTAGGAGTTGGTGTACAAAAGGGAAACAAGAATGTGATTTACTTCTATTTACTTAAAATATGTTTTTAAATGTTAACAACTTCAGATAAATTGAAATCATGTAACTTTTCTCATCATAATGCAATAAAATTTAGAAAAAAAAAAGGATTGGGGAGATCAGGAATTCAAGGACCATACCTAAACAAAATAAAAGCAATTTACTGCTAACCAACAGCCAATATCAAATTAAATGGATACATAATTGAAGCAATCCCACTGAAATCAGATATAAGACAAGGATGCCCACTCTCCCCACATCTATTTAATATAGCACTTGAAGTGCTAACTGGAACAATAAGACAACAAAAAGAGATTAAGGGATACAAGTTGGCAAAAAAAGAAATAAAGGCATCACTATTTGCAGATGATATAATAGTTTATATTAGCGATCCCAAAAATTCTATGAAAGAACTTCTCCAGCAGGTAAACTGCTTCACCAAAGTGTCTAGATATACAATTAACTCAAATAAATCAGTAACCTTCCTTTATACAAATGATAAACAGGCTGAGAAAGAAATTAGGGAAACAACTCTATTCACAATAGCCACAATAATATAAAATATTTTGGGGGTTAGTCTAACCAAACAAGTGAAAGACCTGTATGACTATAACTTCAAGTCTCTCAAGAAAGAAACTGAAAAAATCTCAGAAAATGGAGAGATTTCCCATGCTCATGGATCCTTCACCCATTGACCCACTCTTACATTCCTGCCCTAGATTCCTCTATACTGGGGCATCTATCAAGCCTTCATAGGACCAAGGACCTCTCCTCCCATTGTTTTATGACAAGGCTGTCCTCTGCTACATAATCAGCTGGAGCCATCTGTATCCTTTGTTGATGGCTTAGTCCCTGGGAGTTAGGGGCAGGGGGTCTGCTTGGTTGATATTGTTGTTCTTCTTATGGGCTTATTCCTTTCTCTAATTCCTCAATTGGGGACCCCATGCTCAGTCCGATGGTTGGCTATGAACATCTGCCTCTGTATTTGTAAGTTTCTGGCAGGGACTCTCAGGAGACAGGCATATCAGGCTCCTGGCAGCATGCACTTCTTGGTGTCCACAATAGTGTCTGGGTCTAGAAACTGTATCCAAAATGAACCCCAGGGGCGGGGGGGGGCAGTCTCTGGGTCTCCTTTCCTTCAGTCTTTCCTCAACACATTTCCTCCATATTTGCTCCTATGAGTATTTTGTTCTCCTTCTGAGAAGGACTGAAGGACCCACATTTTGGTCTTCCTTCTTATTGAACTTCATGTGGTCTGTAAATTGTACCCTGGTTATTTGGAGCTCTTAGGCTAAATCCACTTATCAGTGAGTGCATACCATGTGTGTTCTATTGCAATTGGGTTACCTCACTCAGGATGATATTTTCTAGTTCTATCCATTTCCCTAAGAATATAATGAATTCATCATTTTTAATAGCTGAATAGCACTACAATGTGTAAAAATACCACATTTTCTGTATCCATTCCTCTGTTGAAGGACATCTGGGTTGTTTCTAGCTCCTGGCCATTATAAATAAGGCTGTTATGAACATAGTGGAGCATGTATCCTTATTACATGTTTTAGCATCTTCTGGGTATATACCCAGGAGTGGTATATCTGGGTCCTCAGGTAGTACTATGTCCAATTTTCTGAGAAACCCCCAAACTTATTCCAGAGAGGTTGTACAAGCTTGTGATTCCACCAGAAATGTGGAGTGTTCCTCTTTCTCCATATCCTTGCCAGCATCTGCTGTCACATGAGTTTTGATTTTAGCCATTCTGACTGGTGTGATATGGAATCTCAGGGTTGTTTTGATTTGCATTTCTCTGATGACTGAGGATGTTGAACATTTCTTTAGGTGCTTCTTAGCCATTCAATATTCCTCAGCTGAAAATTTCTTGTTTAGCTCTGTACCCCATGCTGTTTCAACTGGCTGTCAGCATATATAAAAATGTAAATCGACCAATTCTTATCTCCTTGTACAAAGTTCATCTCTAAGTGGATCAAGGACCTCCACATAAAACCAGATACATTGAAACTTATAGAAAAGAAAATGGGGAGGAGCCTGGAACACATGAGCACAGGTAGAAAATTCCTGAACAGAATACCAATGGCTTATGCTATAAGATCAAGAATCAACACATGGGTCCTCAGAAAATTGCAAAGCTCCTGTAATTAAAAGGATACTGTCAATAAGACAAAAAGGCAACCAACATATTAAGAACGAGATATTTACCAATCCTACATCCAGTAAAGGGCTAATATTCAATATATACAGAATCTCAACAAGTTAGTCAACAAGTTAACTCCAAGTTAAAAATGGGGTACAGAGTGAAAACAATTCTTAACAATAAAAGAATGGCTGGGGGAATCACCATCCCTGACCTCAAGATTTACTACAGAGAAAAAGTGATAAAAACTACATGGTATTGGTACAGATGTAGATATCTTGGTTGATGGAATAGATTTGAAGACCCAGAATTAAAAACACATACATACTCACACTTGATCTTTGACAAAGAGGCTAAAAATATACAATAAAAAAAGAAAGCATCTTCAATAAATTGTGCTGGTCTAACTGGCTGCCTGAATGTAGAAAATTAAAATAGACCCATATTTGTCACCATGCACACAGCCCAAGTCCAAATGGACCAAGGACCTCAACATAAAAACAGATACACGGAATCTAATAGAGGAGAAAGTGGGAAAGAGCCTTGAACGCATTGGCACAGGGGGGAATTTCCTAAAGAGAATTCTAATTCCTCATGCTCTCAGATCAAGAATTGATAAATAGGACCTCATAAGACTGTAAAGCTCTGCAAGGCAAAGGACATAGTCAATAAGACAAATTGGCAACCTGCAGATTGGGAAAAAAATCTTCACTAAACTCACATCCAATAGAGAGCTAATATCCAAAATACATAAACAACTCAAGAAGCTAATCACCAAAAATCCAAACAACCCAATTAAAAAATGAGGTATAGAACTAAACTGATATTTCACAACTAAGGAATCTTAAAGGTCTGAAAAGCACATAAAGAAGTGTCCAAAGTCCTTAGTGATCAGAGAAATGCAAATCAAAATGACCCTGAGATTACACCTTACACCAATCAGAACAGTTTAGATGTAAACCTCAGGAGACAACACATGCAGGATAGGATGTGGAGAAAGAGGAGCACTCCTCCATTGCTGGTGGGATTGCAAACGGGTACAAACACTCTGGAAATCATTCTGGAGGTTCCTCAGAAAATTGGAAATAGATATACCTGAAGTCCCAGCAATACCACTCTTGGGAATAGATGCCACAGGGGCACAAGTTCCACTATGTTCATAACAGCCTTATTTGTGATAGCCAGAAGCTGGAAACAACCCAGATGTCCCACAACAGAAGAATGGATACAGAAAATGTGGTTCATTTACTCAGCTATTAAGAATGAGAACGTCCTGAGTTTTGCAAGAAAATGGATGGAACTAGAAAACATCATCCTGAGTGAGGTAACTCAAACCCAAAAGGACATGCATAGAATATACTCACTAATAAGTGGATATTAGCTCAAAATAAAAAAAAGTACAGAATACTCAAGATACAATCCAGAGAACTCAAAAAAGTAAACAAGCTGAAGTGAGGACATCTCAGTCCCCACTTTGGAGGGAGAAGAAAGCAATGACAAGTGGGAAGGGAGAGAGGGACCTAGGAGGGAAAGCGGATGGGGGTGGTGTGGGGGAGAGGGAAGCCTGATCTGGTATTGGGTGAGAGAAAAGACTGAAGCCCTGAGGGCCAGCAGAAAGAAGGGTAGCAGGCAACCTCTGGAGGTAGAGCTTTGTGGGGACCCTCCAGAATGCACCAAAGACCTAGGAGGTGTCAGACTCTCAGGACTCAAAGGGAGAGACCTGAGATGAAATGTCCAACAGTAGGGAGAGGGAACTTATAGATCTCACCTCTAGCAGGAAGACAGGGCATCAAACGAGGGAGAGAACACTATCCCACAGTCACAATTCTTAACCATAATTGTTCCTGTCAGAAAGAATTACAGGGATGGAAATGGAGAGGAGCCTGTGGAAAAGAAGTTTCAGCAACAGGCCCAAAGTGGGATCCAGCTCAAGGAGAGGTCCCAAGGCCTGACACTATTCCTGGGGCCATGGAGCACTCATAAAAAGGGAACTAGCATGACCACACTCCAGAAGACCCAAAAGCAGCTGAAAGAGTCAGAAGCAGATATTTGCACCCAACCAATGGACAGAAGCAGCTGACCCATGTTGTTGAATTAAAGAAGGCTGAAAGAAGCTGAGAAGGGTGATCCTGTAGGAGGAACAGCAGTCTCAATTTGGACCCCCGAGATCTCTCAAACAATGGATCACCAACCAGCAGCATACATTATCTGATATGAAGCCCCCAACACATATACAGTAAAGGACTGCCAGGTCTGTGTTCATTCAAAGATGATGCATCTAACCCTCAAGTGACTGAAAGCCACAGGGAGTTTAGAGGTCAGGTTGGTTGGAGGCTGGGGAAATCCACATGGAGACAGGAGGTGGAGAGGAGGTATGGGGTGTGGAACAGTTAGAGGATGGATGAACAGAGTAAAGGGAAATAAAATATGGAGTGTAAAAAGTTATTTAATTAATTAATTTTAAAACGTGTTCATTCACCATGATCAAGTAGTCTTCATCCCAGAGATGTAGGAATGATTCAGTATATGGAAAACCAACAACATAATCCACAATATAAACAAACTCAAAGGGAAAAAAACACATCACTTTTGTTGCTGAAAAACTTTTGAGAAAACACAGCACCCTTTCATGATTAAAGTATTGAAGAAATCAGGAATTCAAGGTCAGTACCTAAACATAATAAAAGCAATATACACCAAACCAGTAGCCAACATCAAACTAAATGGAGAGAAACTTGAAGCAATCACACTAAAACCAGGGACAAGCCAACGCTGTGTACTCTCCCCCTATCTATTCAATACAGTTCTCAAAGTTCTAGCCAGAGCAATTAGACAACAAAAGGAAATCAGAAGAATACAAATTGGAAAAGCAGACATCAAGAAATCACTATTTTTGGATGATATGATGGTATACATGAGTGACCCCAAAAATTCCATGAGAGAACTCCTACAGCTGGTAAACAACTTAAGCAAAGTGGCTCGATATAAATTGAACTCAAAAAATGAGTAGCTGTCCTCTACACAAAGGATATATGGGCTGAGAAAGAAATTTAGGAAATAATATACTTCACAACAATAACAAATAATATAAAATGTCTTAGTGTGGCTCTAACCAAGCAAGTGAAAGATCTGTATGATAAGTACTTCAAGTCTCTGAAGAAAGAAATCACAGAAGACCTCAGAAGATTGAAGGACCTCCCATGCTCATGGATCGGCAGGATTAACATAGTAAAAATGGCCATCTGACCAAAAGCAAAGTACAGATTCAATGCAATCCCTATTGTCATGGTTTGAATATGCTTGGCCTAGAGAGTGGCACTTTTTGGTGATGTGGCCTTGTTGGAGTAGGTGAGTCACTGTGGGTATGGGCTGTGGACCCTCATCCTAGCTGCCTGGAAGTCAGTCTTCCAGTAGCAGCCTTTAGATTAAGATGTAGAACCTTTACCTCTGCCTGAAATATGCTGGCCTAGATGCTGCCATACTCCCACACTGATGATCATGGACTGAACCTCTGAACCTGTAAGACATCCTCAATTAAATGTTGTCCTTTAAAAGGCTTGCCTTGGTCACAGTGTCTGTTCACAGCAGTAAAACTTAATTAAGACACCTATCAAAATCCCAACTCAATTCTTCAAAGACATAGAAGGAGTATTTCTAAAATATATCTTTGAACAACAAAAAACCCAGGATAGCAAAAACCATTCTCAACAATAAAAGAACTTCTGGTGGAATAATGATTCCTCACCTCAAGCAGTTCTATAGAGAAATAGTGATTAAAACCAAATGGTATTGGTATTGGGACATGCAGGTTGATTAATGGGATAGAATTGAAGACCAAGAAATGAACCCACACATCTATAATCACTTAATCTTTGACAAAGAAGCCAAAACAATCCAGTGAAAAATAGAGGTTTTTTTTTTTTCCAAAAAATTCTGCTGGTTCAACTGGAAGTGGGCATGGAGAAGAATGTAAATTGATCCATTCTTATCTCTTTCTACAAAGCTAAACTCTCAGAGGATCAAGGAACTCCACATAAAACCAGATACAGAAAATTTAATAGAGGAATAAGTGGGAAAAAACCTTGAACACATTGTCACTGAGGAAAAAATCCCTGAACAAAACACAAATGACTCATGCTTTAAGATCAATAATTAACAAATAGGACCTCATAAAACTGAAAAGCTTCTATTAGGAAAAGGACCCTGTCAATAGGACAAAATGGCAGCACACTTATTAGGAAAAGATCTTTACTAACCCTTCATCCAATAGAGAACTAATATCCAAAATATACAAACAACTAAGTTAGATTCCAGAAAACCAACTTACCCTATTAAAAATGGAGTAAAGGACTAAACAAATAATTCTCAACTGAGGAATTTCAAATGTCTGTGAGTCATCTAAAAATATTCAACATCCTTACTTAGTAGAGAAATGCAAACCATAATGATCCTGAGATTCCACCTCACACCAATAAGAATGGCTAAGAAAAACTCTGGTGATAGGAGATGCAAAGAAATGAAGAAAGAGGAACACTCCTCTGTTGGTGCTGGGACTGCAACCTCTCTGGAAATCAGTCTGGTGGTTCCTTAGAAAATTGGATATAGTGCTACCCGAGGACCCAGCTATACCACTCCTGGACATACGCTAAAGATGCTTCAACATATAGCAAGGACACATACCCCAGTATGTTCATATCAGCCTTATTTATGATAGCCAGAAACTGAAAACAACCAGGATGTCCCTCAGCAGAGGAATGGATACAGAAAATGTGGTACATTTACACAATGGAGTACTACTCAGTAATTAAAAACTATGACTTCATAAAATTTGCAGGCAATTGGATAGAAATAGAAAATATCATTCTGAGTGAGGTAGCCTAGTCACAAAAGAACAGACATGGTATTAATCACTGATACAGGAATATTACCCTAAACAACAAACAAACCTCTGGGTATTCATGATACAACTCACACATCATAGAAAACCCCAGAAGATCAAAGACCAAAGTGTGGATGCTCCAGTCCTACTCAAAATGAGAAAGAGGGAGATAGAGGACTGTGGACTCTGAAAGTGAGAGAGGGGGAGGGAGAGGGGACAGGATGAGGTATGGGAGGAGACTGGCAAAAAGTACAGTGGGTCAGGATATTGAATAGAGTTTTGTAGCAGTGAGGGATATGGAACTGGGGTAGGCACTAGAAAGTTCCAGACACCAAATACCTAAGAATTGCCCAAGATTCATCAGGGATGACATCAGCCAAATATGCAACAAAAAGGAGAACCTGTACAGACCATATCCAATGGATAGACAAGACACCTAGTTGTGGGATGGGGCCACATACCCATCTCAAAAATATTAATCCAAAATTACCCATGTCAAAAGGAAATGCAGAGAGAAAGAGTGGAGCAGAAACTGAAGGAAAGGCCATTCCTAGACTGCCCCACCGAGGGGTACATCCCATCTGAAAACACCAAACCCAGACACAATTGCTGAGCCCAGAGGCACTTGCTGACAAGAGATTGGTATTGCTATTCCTTGAGAGGCTTTGCCAGAGTCTGACTCATACAGATGTGGATGTATACAGCCAACCATGGGACTAAGCTCAGGTATCCCAATGCAGGAGTTAGGGGAAGGATTGAAGATGCTAAGCTCAAGGGCTTAGCAACCCCACAGGAAAACAACACTATCAACCAATCAGACCAAAGCTCCCAGGAACTAAACCACCAACAAATGAGTTCACATGGAGAGACCTATGGCTCCAGCTGCATATGCATCAGAGGACTGCCTTATCTGGCATCAATGGGAGGGTAGCCCCTGGGTCCTATGAAGACTCGATGCCCCAGTATAGGGGAATGCTAGGGTGATGAGGCGGGAGGGATGGGTGCAAATGGTAGCACCCTCATAGAAGAAGAGGTAATGGAAGAGGTGAGAGAGTTTAACTGAGAAGGGGGATAACATTTGAAATGTAAATAATTGAAATAACCAATAAAATTTAAAAAGGAAGAAACAAAGAGAATGATACAATGAATCAACAAAATCAATGGCTCATTCTTTGAGAAAATCAACAAGCGATTTGAAACCTTAGCCAAACTAACTAAATAGCACAGAGACAGTATCAAAACCAACAAAATCAAAAATGAAAAGGGAGACGTAACAGAACCTGAGGAAATTGTAAAAAAAAAAAATCATCAGACACTACTACAAATGCCTATACTCTACAAAACTGGCAAAATTAGATGTAATGGAAGATTTTCTAGACAAATACCACATAATAAAGCTAAATTAAGATCAGGTGGACTATTTAAAAAATCCCATAATGCCTATGGAAATATAAATTATCATCTAAACACTCCCAACCAAAAAAGGCCCAGGGCCAGATGGTTTCAGTGAAGAATTCTACCAAACCTTCAAAGAGGTGTTAATAGCAATATTCCTCAAACTATTTCAGAAAATCAAAAGGCAAGGAGCACTATCTAATTCATTCTATGAAGCCACAGTTTCCCAGAAACTAAACAACACGAACACCCAAAAAAGAAAGAGAAGAACTTCAAAACAATCTTGCATATGTATATCAATGCAAAAATACTCAATAAAATTCTTGCACACCAAATCCAAGAATACATCAAAACCATCATTCACTATTATCAAGTAGGCTTTATCCCAGGGATGCAAAGATGGCTCAATGTGTGAACATCCATCTTCATAATACATTATAAACAAACTCAAGGAAAAAACTACATACTCATCTCAACAGAATCTGAAAACTCCTTCAAGAAATTGCAACAGCCCTTGGTGTTAAAAGTCCTAGAGAGATCAAAAATTCAAAGCATATACCTAAATATAATAAAAACAATATAAAGCAAACCAACAGCCAACATCAAATTTAGTGGAGAGAAGTAATCCCAATAAAATATGGACAATCTAATGTTCTCCACTCTCTCATTACCTACCTATTCAATATACTATTCTATGCTCCTGCTAGAACAATTAGAACACAAAAGAATAACAAGGGAATACAAATTGGTAAGGAAAAGGTCAAAGTATCATTATTTGCTGATGATATGGTAGTATACATAAGTGGCCCCCAAAAAAATCCAGAAGGGAAATCCTACAGCTGAAAAATAAGTTCTGCAAATACGCAGAATATAAAATTTACTAAAATCAGTAGCCTTCCTTTATATTAATGCTAAACAGGCTGAGAAAGAACTTGGAGAAACAACTGTCTTCACAATAGCCCCAAATATTATAAAATAATTTGGTGTAACTCGTACCAATATAGTGAAAGATCTGATAGACAAGAACTTCAAATCCTTGAAAAAAGAAATGAAGAAAATCTCTGAAAATGGAAAGATCTTCCAGGAACATAGATAGGTAGAATTAATATAGTGAACATTGCCATCTTACTAAAAGCCATCTATAGATTCAGTGCAATCCCCATTAAAAATTCCTACACAATTCTTCACAGACATAGAAAGAGCGATTCTCAACTATATATGGAACAAACAAAAATCTCAAAATAGTCAAAACACTTCTAAGCAATAAAAGAATATTCAAGGGAATCATCATCCCAGACCTCAACTTCACTACAATGCAACAGTGATTAAAAAAAACAAACAAACAAACATGGTATTGGTACAGAGACAGACAGTTCAGTAAATGTGATAGAGTCAAAGACCCAGAAGTAAACCCATACAATTATGGAAACTTGGTCTTTGACATAGAATCCAAAAAGAAAAAGAAAACATCTTCAAATATGGTGCTGGGTTAACTGGTGGTCTACATGTAGGAGAATGAAAATAGATACATATTTGTCACCTTGCATAAACCTCACATCCACATGAAATAAGGACCTCCACATAAAACTAGATACACTGAATCTAATAAAAGACAAAGTGGGAAAGAACCTCAGACACAACACAGGGGGAAATATCTTGAACAGGCCACCAGTGGCTCAGCCTGTAAGATCAACAATTGACAAATGAGACCTCATAAAATTGAAAAGCTTCTGTAAGGCAAAAGAAACTGTCAATAGGACAAAAAAGCAACCTAAAGATTGGGAATAAATCTTCAGTGTTCCTATATTTGATAGAAGACTAATGTCAAAAATATATAAATAACTCAAGAAGTCAACCTCCAGAAACCATATACCACAATTTTAAAAATGGAGTACAGAGCTAAACACAGAATTCACAACAGAAGAATCTTGAGTGGCTGAGAAGTACTTAAAGAAATGTTTAAAGTCCTTACTCATCAGAGAAATGCAAATCACAATGACTCTGAGATTTCAAGTCATACCAATCAGAATAGCTAAGATCGAAACTCAAGTGACAGTACATACCAGAAAAAATCATCCTGAATGAGGTAACACAGACCCAAAAGGACATGCATAATACTTGATGATAAGTGGATACTAGCCAAAAAGTACAAAACACTTTAGATACAACCTACAGACTGTAATAATAGTAGCACACAGAAATGTCCAAGTGAGGAGGTTTCAACACCATTTAGAAAGTGGAAGGAAATAATGACAGCAAGCTAAGAGAAGGAGGGACCTGGGTGGGAGTGCGGAGGGGGAGTAAGAAAGGAGAACGGAACCAGATATGGAGGGGAGGGGACAGGAGAGAAGCCCAGAGGCCCAAGAGAATTAATGAAAATAATTCTCACACCCTCTGAGAGTGAGAGTTGGGGAGATCCTCTAGAGAGTACCAGAGACCAAGGAGAGACACTCTCAGGACTCATTGGGGGTTACCTCAGCCAAAATGCCCAACATTGGGAAAGGAACTTCTAAGAGTCTACCTCCATGAGATAGACAGAACCTAAAGTGGAAGGCAGGGTTACTAAACCACAGTCAAATTTTCTGACCCAAAATCATTCATGTCTAAAAGAACTGCAGGGAAAAAATGTAGAAGAGACTGAAGGAAAGGAAGTCCAATGACCAGCCCAACTTTGGATCTTACTTGGGCATGGCAAGGGGAAGATGAAGGCCTGACACTGCTAAGTTATAATGTGCTTACAAACGGGAGGCTGGCATGGCTGTCCTCAGAGAGGCCCTATCAGCATCTAACTGAGATAGAAGCATTACATCCAACCATTACATCTAACCACTGAAGTCTGGGACCCCTATGTTTGAATTAGTGGAAGGGTTGAAGAAGTAGAAAGGGACAGTGACTCCATAGGAAGACATGCAGTCTCATATAACCCAGACTCCAGGGAGCTCCCAGAGACTAAGTCACCAACCAGGAGCATACAAGGGCTGGCCTGAGGCCCCTGGCACACATGTAACAGAGGTGTACTTGCTTTGGCCTCAGTGAGAGAAGATGAGCTTTTTGCCCCAGGGCCTTGGGGCTACAAGGAAAAGGAGGCCTGGTGAAGGAGAGAACATCCTGTTGGAGGCAATGAGGAAGACTGATTGGATGAAGAACTGTGGGAGGGAGGACTGAGGAGGGCAATGAGTGGAATGTAAATAAATAACATAATTTATATTTTAAAAAAGAAACTCAGGCAGATTCCTGTCTTCACAGAGCTCTAGTTTCAATGCATTTTAGTGCATATTGGTTTCTGGAAGGTAAAGGAAAGGGTGTACTGGAACCACAAGGCCACACAGCATTGAAATGTGAAAGAAAGGCTGGGCAGATGGCTCACTGGTTAAGGGAACTTGTTCTCCCAGATGACACAAATTCAGTTCCCAGCAACAATCTTAGGAGACAGCAAAACCTTAACTATCTCCAGCTCCAAGGGATGTCACACAGTCCCCAGTCCTTAGAGGGCTCTTGACCTCACACATGGAAGGACACAAACATATGAATAATATAAATCTCATAAAATAAAATGATTAAAAGATAATGCAGGGATTCTAGAGGAAGAGTTTCGGTAGGTATAACCATTCCCTACAAATGCTCTTGAGTGTGGGCAGAGCTCTGAATTGCAATCAGGTGTAGTCTATTCAGAAACCTGAGAACAGATTTCAACACAGAGTAAAGGACATATTCAAAACTACTGATGGGGGAGAGGGAGGGAACAGGGCTTTTTTTTCCAGAGGGGAAACCAGAAACGGAGATATTATTTGAAATGTAAATAAAGAAAATATTTAATAAAACAATATGTATACTCAAGGGCTGAAATTTAATAAAATTAATTATTTCCAAAGAAAAGAAAAGAAAAGAAAAGAAAAGAAAAGAGGTCTTATATGTATCTTTTGTCCATGGAGTTCTATAAACTCAACTAGAGGTCTGCACATATAGAGGCAGAGAAATTAACACAACTAGAGAGGACCTAGGGCCCTGCTCTCCTACCCAAGATCCCACTCTCTTTATTATAGCTTCCCTTTTAACTTATTTTTTTTAAAAGAAACATTTAAAGATTCACTCATACTTGTGGATGCTATGCCTGCATGTGTTCTTTTGTGTTAATTTATATAGTACCAGCAGAGCCCAGAAGAGGGTCCAGGGTTCCCATGTCTGTATAACAGCCAGTGGTGACATGCCAGCGATGTACTAGGAACCCATATTCTGTGAAAGAATGCCCAGTGGCATCAACCACTGACTAAGCCATCTCCCTAGGTTATACCCTCACTTTCAGTGGTCCTCTCCCCATACTGCTCAACTTACTATTGGATCACCGTTGCTCAATGAGGCTGAAGAGGAAGATGTTCAAGTTGATCTTATTATGCCAAAAAATATTGAAAATTTTTACTGATAAAAAAGGGATTGAACTTGCACAATTTTCAATAGCCACTAATCAATGTGTTGGGGCCTGCACATGGTGCCAGAAAGACAATGTACAACAATGAATTCCCTAAAGATCCATAATGCTACCATGATGAAAATAGGTATTTTCCCCTGCAAATCTGATATGTTGAGGCTGAAACCAAAGAAATCTATGTGCCTCACCATGTAAACCATCCATGTATTAGGGATTTTTACTTCTGTATGACCAGTGCAGTGTTTCTAATTTGTAAACCAAGATCATGTGTGGACTTGCATACTCACTGTTAGATTTTTTTTATGCCCACATTTGGCTTGAGTATTTAGTGCAGGACATACCCAGTGTAGGCAAACTGCTTTATCAGAACTTTTTCTTGCAAAATTATCCTGCCTAGAATAAGAGATGTGGCAACCTAACTCAATGAAACAATCAGAATAAGCCTAGATAGTGTGGTTCTCGTCATAAATTTAGCCCTAAGAAAGGTATTTGTGCTTCAGGTACACTCTGTCTAAGGAAACTATCAAGTCTTATTAGAAGGGAGAGTGCTAGGAAGTTCTGGCTCCAGGTCAGTGTTCCAGACTTTTGACTTGAAGTCTCTTTGGGAAAGTCAGGGCAAGGTTGGAACATGATCTCTTAGAGCTAACAGAACAGACTTATTACCACTCTGAGTCTCTAACTCCTAGCAGCATGTGCACTTCTGTGAGAGACACAGTTAATCTACATCAGTCACTGGGCATCTCCTTCTGACTCTGCATGGAGAGCACAGCTGCACAACTGCCCAGTTCATCAGGCAACTCCTCTGAAGGACTTATGACACTTCAAAGAATATGCAAGATTCCATGGAGTTGAGGAACAGAGGACATAGATCCTCCTGACATCTCAGTGCCTTCAGGTATTAAGGCTAGTGCAGTTTTTCCTTCAGGCAAATAAAAAACAAATGTTGCTGATCTAGACAGATTTCAACCTATAGACATAAAATTCACTAACCATGAATATCTGGGAAAGTGATATACAGAAAGAACTTCTGTCTTTGCAAATTTCTCCACAATTCCAGGACTTCCCATCCTACCTACCACAGATGAAATCATGTGTGCCACTGTCACTTCTCCTGGAATGTAAAGGATAAGGCTTTGTGGTGTCCCTTCTAATAAATCCTGAGACTGATACCTTGCTCTCTCTCTGCTCTGGCTCACACAGACCATAGGAAGCAGACATGAAGCATGAGTCTGTAGTCACATATCTACTGTCTCTACCCTGGGGCCTTCTCAGCTGTCTGTGGAGCAGGGAGGAGCTGATGGTAATCTTGGTCATTCATAGCTTCAGGGAACATTTTGTTCCAGAAGGAAGAAAAATGGAAAGTTAGATTTGACTTCAGAACCAAGACATCTGCCTCTGGAAAATTACTATAGAAACCCACCTACTAGAAAGAAAATGTTTTCTGATTTGCCACTGTCACTAATCTGGAAGGTAAAATAACCCTGTATAACTTCACCCTCCACTTTAATAGACCTTATATCTAACACAGGCTCTCTGTGCTCAGAGAGTTCCTGATTTCAAACAGCTTCAGCTATTTCTCTTATCATGCCAAATTGTGATCTTAAGAGAAATAATTCTCACAGGTATTGGCTTCAGATCTTGGAAATTAGAAACAATGCTGTCTCGTGGAGATCATATGAAACACCTAGCCTACATCTACTGACCACACCCATCTCATCTAGTCAAAGTTCCATCAATTTATTGCTCTCTACCTTCTACCAGTCATATATGCTTCAAAATGAATCCATCTAACAGTCCTGAAGACATTCCTCCTCGGATGATCTTGTAGAAGACCCAAGTACACTTTCTGGCACACCCATGGCAATGTATAAATATATGTAACTTCAGTTCTAGGGATTCAGTGAGGTCTCTGGGATTCGAGGGCACCAGGCATGCCTGTGGTGCAGAGAAAAACATATAATCTAAATAACTAAACACAAATATTTAAAGACATAAACTAGCCATCCACATTTCACAAAATATCTCTCATGGTGCTTACCTATTTGAGAAAGGGCATTACAGGACAATTGCAAAAATAGTGGTATTGTTTTAATTTTGGGTGTAGCACATACCCTTCACTCTCCTAGATAATTCTGAGACTCATTCCTTGAAATTCATCCTTTGTCTTTGGGGACCTGTAGCTCATGCCAGTCACAAACACCTGGAAAGATTAGCCCATATCATGGCACTGCCTAAGTAGCTGGCTGAACTCAAATCATGCACCAGATTTGATGTGTGATATTTCTGTTCACACATCAATTCTGTGAATAGTCTGTGGGTGCTGCTGCATTAAGGAAACTTAATGGGAAGCTTTATTCTGTCCTAATGTAAGACACCTTTAAACAGTAAAACTTTGCAGGGCACTAGTCCAGGCTAATTGATTATGATCAGTGAAGCTAGAGGGACATAGAATTGTGGTGCCACAGGAAAGGAGAGAGACATTGGAGTACCAACTTCAACTCCCATGTCTGCACCATCCATCTCGGCACCTCAGCTCACATATGACAAAGACTTACTGTCTCAACCAGCACAAGGGCCCCATCATCTCAGGGAACAGAGCTCCTCCTTCATCTGCCTAAATGACCTTCTGCCTATTTCGTAAGAGAATTATTGGGTGTGGAGGTAAGTGGGACCAATCCTGGATGAAAGAGATCTTTGCAAGTATCAGAGGTCCCACAGGGGGCCATCATCTCTCTGTTGCTTACACAGCTCTGCTACACAAATTCTTCAAAACAAATGACAATTTCAACAGAGGGGAAGAGTAACTTGTAAGCCTAAACCTCAATATACAAACTCTTTATTGTGGTCAAATCATCAAAGCCTCTCACAGACACAGACTGTTTGTATCTAGAGGACTGTGTATGTGACCCTCAGTTTACTAAGTGTCACAATAAATGACTTAGTATTTTATGAGTATTGAACTTGGAACACAGTGTGTGTCAACAGAAATGAAAGAAAAAAACTGAATGTTAGCTGAGAGTAAATTTGGTACCTTCATGACTGTAACTGCCAACATGAAAATAGTAGACCATGAATTTTCAGTTCATAGACCATGAACATGTCTTGGACTTATGATCCGAAGCACTCAACGTCACAGGTAAGTTGATAGCTCAAGCCACCAAACATTTCTTTTCTTGCATTGCAACAGGAATGAGGTTGAGGTGTCATAGAATTTGGGGTAGAACCAGGTTACTCCAAGTGATGTAGTAACAGGAGCATCTCAGACTCAGTCTTAGTGAAAACATGAGAGTATAGTTCAATCTTTTTGAGTGTGCAGCCAGGGCCTTGTTTATGGCAGCCAGGAAAACTCCCACTAAGCTACACCCTGATCTGCCTCTAAAGTCAGTGCATTGGTATACTCATTCATTGGTTCATTCACTAATTCATTTACCCACATATCTGAGAGCTTTATAGGCACTGGAACTTCCAGAAATGTAGGCAAATTTCTGTTTTCAAAAAGCTCTAATTACAATGGATTTTAAAGCAGATTGACATCCAGTCAAGGGCTGACTGGAACCACAAAGGTAACAGAGTTGAAAAATGAGACAGAAGGAATGGAATGATGGCTCAGTGGATATAAGTACTTGTGGGTCTCCCAGAACTCTTGAGTTCAGTTTCCAGAAACCATCTTAGGAGAATTCACAACCTCAACTGTCTCAAACTCCAGGAAATTCCACACAGTCCCCTGTCCTCAGAGGGTTCTTTAATTTATATTGTACTGAAGCACCCACACAAAGGAATAATATAAATCTTATAGAATGAAATGATTAAAAGATGAGACAGGGATTATAAAGGAAGAGTTAGGATGGGCATCCCTGTACCTACAAATGTTCTTGAGTGGGCATTTGTGAGTGAGCAGAGATATGAATTGCAATCAGGTGCAGTAAATTCAGAAACCTGAAAATATATTTCAATACAAAGTAAAGGACATATTCAGAATCACTGATTTAAAGAGGACATGTCATGTAGCCTTTGGGCAATTCTATAGATGCACCCAGATGCCCACATGGAGGCAGAGAAATGAACATAACTACATAGGACCTAGGGCCCTACTCTCCTACCAAGATTCCACTCTCTTTATTCTAGGTTCACTTTCATTTTATTTTTTAAAAGTAGTTCTTAAAGATTCATTTGCACTTCTGGGTGTTATGCCTGCATGTGTTCTTCTGTGTTAATGGTATGTAGTGCCTTCAGAGCTAAGAAGAGTGTCCAGGTTTCCTAGGACTGTAGTTACAGGCCGTGGTGACATATCATATATGTGCTGGGAACCCATGTCCTTTGAAAGAGTAGCCAGTGCTCTCAACCACTAAGTCATCTTTCTTGCTCCTAGCATGACATTCAGTGGTCCTCTCCCCATACTGCTAAATTTATTATTGGATCACTATAGCTCGATGCAGCTGAAGGGGAAGATGTTCAATTAGTTCTTAACATGGCAGAGAATATTGAAAACTTTTACTGTTGCGAAATGGAAAGGGCAGTTGACAGGGATGAACTTGCACATTATGTAAAAGCCACCAACCAATGTCCTGGAGCCTAAGTACTATGTCATAGAGACAATGGACACCAAAGGGTGCCACCCTGGCGAAAACAGACATTTTTACAAATCTAGATTCTGAGCTAGAAACCAAAGAAACACATCCATTTCACCATGTAAACAATTCATGGCTTTTTTTGATCTCTGGGTGTTACATGTGGTTTTCTACTTAATAAAACAAGAGAAACATGTCTGGATTTGCCTACCACCTGTCAGGTTTTTCATGTTCACACTGGGTTTGAGCATTTAGTAAGGACACACCCAGTGTAGGAAAATTGCAATATCAGAATTTTTGCTCAAAATTTGTCCTGCTGAGAGGACAATGTGAGTGGATTATTTCAGCCAAAGAATAAGAATAAGTCTATATTTTATGTCCCTCACCATAAATATGGACCAAGAAAGACCTTTGGGTTTCAAGTATGGTCTGGATGAGGGAAATACCAAGTCTAATTAGAAGGGATGTCCTAGTAGTCATAATTAGACTACTAGGATGTCCTGACTCTTGGTCAGTATCCCAGAATCCTGAGTTCAAGTTACTCTGGGAGAGTGTTGGCAGGGGTGGAACCTGTTAGAGCTATCTAAATAGACTGATTAGCTGTATGAATCTCCTAGTTCACGGAACCTGCCAGTGCACTGCCATAAGAGCCTTAAGTTAGATCACCAGGGCATGTCCTTCTGAGTCTCAGGAAAAGGAGCACAGCTGTTCAGTGCGCAAGTCACTGGTCAATTGATCTGATAGCTTATGAAACTTCACAAAATACTCAAAATATCTAAGGGAGGAACAAAAAACATACATCCTCCTTACACCACAGTGTTGTCAGTGGTTTCATCTAATGCAGTCTCTCCTTTAGGCAAATAGTAACAGATGCTGCTCTTCTAGACATCTATCCTGATCCAAGCGTGTGTCTTGTTCATATTAAAGGTGACATTATAGAGATCTCAACATTCACCAAACGTGTCTTATCTCAGAAACTGACATACAAAAAGAACTCCTGACTCGGGAGAAATTCTACAGAATTCCAGGACTCTCCATCTTAACTACTAAATGAAGTCATGTGTTATCTGGCGTGCCACTGTCATTGTAGAATGTAAAGGAGAAGACTTTGTTGTGTCATTTCCAATAAATCCTGACTCTATCACAGGGCTTGCTCTGCTCAGGCTCACACTGACCTTGGGAAGCAGATGTGATCATGAGTAATCTGTCTGTAGTCACATATCTACTGTCTCTACCCTGGAAGTGTTCTAAGTTGTCTTTGGAGCATGGAAAAGGTGATGTTAATCTTGATCATCCATAGCTTGAGAGGGTATCTTGTTCAGGAATAAAAAACAAATGGACAGTTATATTTTAAATCCAGAACTAAGGCACATGGCTCTGGAGATTTTCTGAACCATTCCACATACTAAACCATAAATTATTTGTTTTCTTGTGTGCTACTGTCACTTCTGCAACATAAATGACTTCTTGACTTTGTCCCTCCCAGTATATCTTTCATCTAACACAGGGCTCTCTCTAGTCATAAATTCACTGATTTTAAACACCTCTTGTTTACTATGACCCATCCTGCATAGTTACCTGAATTATAGTCTCATATCAGATTTCTGTACACACATAAAGTCATGAGGACAGGTGTGGGTGCTGCTCAGGAATCTTAAACAGGATTTTTTTCAGTTCTACCTGTAAGACAGATTTTAACACTAAACTCTTGGACATTGCTGGCCTAGTCTGGTAGGCTGTTGATAAGTGCTGCTGGAAGGACACAGAATTCTATGGCTCCAAGCAGGTAGTAAGTCAATAAGGATAAGGAATGTCAATAGAGATCTACCTTCAGCTGCAAGGTATATAACATCAAGCACTGAGGCTCAGCTTACATGTGACATGGACTGTTTGTACCACCTAGCTCTGGAAGGTTGTCATTTTGTAGAACTCAGGTCCTCCTACATCTGCCTGAGTCACAACTTTCTAATTTCCTAAGGATATTTATTAGGGGTGGAGTTAAGAAAGACAACACTGGATGAAAGAGGCTTTAGCAAGGATCAGAGATCCCACAGAGAGCTATCCTCTTGCTGTCCTGCCTTCAAATTACTGCTATCCAAGGCAAACATTACAAGTGTCAACACCACCTCACAGAAGAGTCTTACTGTACAATCTGCATATGGTTGTCAAACCATAAGAGCGTCTCACATGGCCAGTAGGAAACTCTATTTTACCTAGTGTCACAATGAATGACATAGGACTTTATCAGTGCTGAAACTGGAACCCAGTAAGTGACAGCAGAAATGACAGAACCAACCCAAATGGTAACTGAGAGTAAATTTGATTCCTTCATGATTTTAACCACCTAAACACAAGAGTAGACCATGAATACCCAGTTCTTCTTGGGTTCGTGAACCAAAGCACCCACATGAAACAACTAAGATGAAATTGACAACCTTTGTTATCCTAAGCCAAAACTTTAGAGCCCAGGGCTGGGTCAGGAATGGGGTTGATGTTTCATTCCTGTTTACTGTAGAACCAGGTTCCTCCCAGTTATGGAGAAAGATGGGCATCTCAGACTCAGTCTTAGTGAACACATGAAAGTAAAGTTCAGTCTTTTTTGTGAGGGCTTCCAGGGCCATGTGTATATTATCCAAGTATATTCCAACTAAGCTACATTATGACCTCTAATTGGGATCCATATGTGGTTGTATCCTAGCCCAGAGAGACACTGTGGCTTGGTCTTGAACAGGCTCTTCTTCTGTCCTCTTTTGATATCACAAGTGGATTTAGAATAAGCTTTTTTCCTGTTTTCATGATGTGGCCCTAAAGCCCCATTAATAACATCTGAGACACTTATTTCTATTCAGGAACAAACCTCTGCCTACCCTCACCAATCTAGTTCTAATGGGCTTATTGACAGTGATCTCCAGGATCCTTATAAAACCATGTTAATTGCAACATTTACAACAGGGACTTCATGCCTACTTCCTCCATAGCTCTACCACCAGCATCAATAGGACTATATTTAACAAAATTATATCCTCTGCTGAGTGAGTGGATTTTCACTAAGCTTTGGGGTAGAGTCTTTTGATTTTCTCGTAAGATGAAGAAAATGTTTTCAAGTGTGTGGGTGCAATCAAGTCTCAGTCTCTTCTCCTGAGCCTCCTGATGTAGCCCTCAGTTGTCTTCCCTCTTTGTCTCTCAGATTCTTCCAGGTTCAGTCTAATGTGGGGAGTTTCAGAATATCTGAAGCATTCAAGGGAACATTTTAGGGGAAGGTTGGGACCTTGAGAAAGCAAGTAGATTTCTGTCAGTAATCCTGTCTCTCTGCCTTCTCCATTTCTTTTTATGACATTCTTGACCTTGGATGAACATCTACTGCTTTTAAACCTGCTCATAGACAGGCAAATGACAGATAAAAATGCACAATAGTTGGACAAAAAGCAGCTCAGAGCTCTGCTCCTAGGTCTGTTCGTGTCTTACCTGGTGACTGAGGCAACTCTAATGCCATTTTGACTGGAAGGGGAAGATAAGGTGGCAGGCAGTCCTGTCCTGAGTCAGAATAGACCATGTTACTAATTTTACTACATTTCCCATGAATGAAAATGTCACTGATTGACACCAAAGAGTTCCATGTTTGAGAATCAGGGAAGGGGGAAAGCAAACCTCAGGCTGGGCTGCTTCTGAACTGGGTCCTGTCTCTGTAGGTCCAGCTGTCTGAGGCTGTGGACAGGAGCACATGTGATGGTCACAGCCAACAGTGATGGGTATTTCCTCAGATAGCAGGGAGCTTCCAGTGGTAGTGAGCATTTACTGTCAAATGTACACATCACAGGTATGGGAATAGAAGAGACTAGGTTGAGTCAATCTCTTTCATAGATCGCTTTGAAGAAATCTGTGGAAGAATCTCTTGAGTGTCTTAATTGAAGTAGGAGGGCAGAGGACACTGTTGGTGGTGCTATCCCTATGCAGGTGGTTCTGGATTGTCTCAGAAAGATAGTGATCCATATACCCCTGAGGAAGGAGAGAGACAGAGACACAGACATAGAGAGAGACATAGAGAGAGACATAGGGAGAGGGAAGAGAGACAGAGACAGAGAGAGGGAGAGAAAGATACAGAAACAGAGAGACAGAGACACACAGAGACAGACATTTAAAAAAGGGAGTATCAATGAATGACCCATTAAAACAGCTCTCCTCCTCAGTTCCTGACTCCAGATTCTTGTCTTTTACATGTGCCTTAATTTTCCTCAACGATTGAATTGACCTCTCAGTCTGGCCTGTAAATTCTTTGCTCTCTTGAGTTGTTTTTGATCAGGGTATTTATCATAGCAGCAGAAAGTTAGAACAAGCAGTTATCTTGGCTGAGTGTAAATATTCATTTGTATCCTACATGATTTTCTGTTTGTATGCAAATCACACAGCACCATATGTCCATATAAGGCCATATGAGTGCCTGAGGAGTATTATCAGCTTTATTGCTCAATGTACAGTCTGGTGGACTATGACATAATGAGATGAAAGGGGAGAATGGTCGGGGACAGGAGATACAGCCCATATAATTCTAGGAAGGGATCCTACCTAGGAGGAGACTCAGATAAAAGGGAGGAAGCACAGTAGAACTGACAGGAGAGCAGAGTGCAGAAACATTACTGGAGCTGAAGCTGTTCACAGAGGAAACACCGAACAGGTGGCAGGTAGCAGAGGCCATGATGGGCTCTGACATACTTTCCTGTAAAGTCTGTACATCCTGGAAGGAGCTCCTGCTCACAGGTGAGGAGGCCACTCTTTGGCACTGAGTGGGAGAAGGGGAGTTCAGAGCCTTGCTAAAGTCTCTGAAGAAGACAAAACACTTGGGTAGACTCAAGGTTTTGGGAAGAGAACACAGACAGGGGCAGGCACTCCACTGAAGGTAGAGGCACAAGATAGTATAATGGACAAATGGACCACTATTTTCTATTCTGAGTTAGTCACATTGACAACTATATAATGAGGACTGATGTCCCCAACCATGAGAGGGTAACTGTCGAGTTAAAAACCTAACTAGGGAGAGCCATTGAGATGACTTGATGGCAATGCCGCTGGATGCCAAACCTAAGACATCACTTCAATTCCCAACACATTCAAGGTGTATGACTTGCATGTATATACTGGGTATACATTCCCTTATACACAAATGAACACATATAAGCATTCAACTTTCCCACACATACAAATTATTCAAAACTCTTGTACTAAAGGTGTCATTAGTTTCATATTTTAGCATTTTGTAAATATGCTCCTGGATATGCATAGCCCTGATACAGGCATTCTTCCACTCATCCAAAAATATCCAAGCTTTTATCAGATCTGGGCCTTCCAAAGGTATCAGACTCATCTTGGTGCTAATAAAGCCCTAGGCTAGTGGACTGTAAGTTAGACCAGAAAGACCATCTAAAAGAAGAATCAGAGAACTTGCACCAAAGAGAGAACAGAGAAAAAAGAGAAATTGAAGATCAGTAGCGTAAGAGGTAATAGGAGACGTCATCTCAGCCCACGTACTCTGAATGTGAGCAGGAAGCTGAGAGCAGTGTGGGGTGTCCTTAAGATACCCAAGGAAAGAGCAATCCATACATAGAAAGGAACATGTTCAGGGCCACTGATGGAGCAGAGGTTAGGTTGCTCACCCCTTCCAAGTTCAACAGCGCATTCCCCCCTATCCAACTAGGCTGACTGATGAGCATGTCCACTGAGGATATAGATTTCATCTTTTCATCAAATACAGAGGTCCCAATGTTCATGGAATTTCTCTTTTCCCTTCTAGTCTCCCTTTTAATCTGCTGGCTGCTTTCCACTACTGACCAGCTCACTATTGAATCAGTGCCTCCCATTGCTGTTGAAGGGGAAAATGTTTTGCTATTTGTGCATGACCTGCCAGAGAATGTTCAAGCCCTTTCCTGGTACACAGGAGGTAAACCACTCAAGAGGTTTGAAATTACAAGACATGTGATTGCTACCAATTCTAGTGTGATGGGGCCTGCACACAGTGGTAGAGAGACAATACTCAACAATGGATCTTTGCTGATCAAGAGTGTCACCAGAAAAGACTCAGGATACTACACTCTGCAAATACGTGATACGACCTCAAGACGTAAAATAACACGTGCAGAATTCTTTGTACAGGGTAAGTCAATTGTTTTATGAACTCTGTTGTTGGGTGGGATTCATTCCATTGTACATTGAGAGGAGTGAAAGGCCTGAAGTGGATCTACCTCCCCTCTGCATTATGTCTTCATGCTGTTGTTTGAGGATTAAGTGCAGGACATGCATTTTGGAAACACAGTTTCATAGCCCAGAATCCCTCACTTGAATGCAACTTCAGAGAGGTGGATTTGTGCTGAGTAACTCAGAAAAGGGTGTCAGCCTCAAACCAGACTTTTGGGCCTCTCACCATGAACCTGCACTTGAATTGAGGAAGATATGAGAAAATCATGAGATATTCAGTGACTTTGGATCCAGACCTTTGTCCCAGACTCAGCTCAGAGTGAGGGAGGACAGCAGAGCTGATATCAGAGCAACAAGGCTCAAGAGCCTCACTGGAGATGAAGATGTTCTCAAAGGAGTACAGAACAGACATTGGAGGTTGAAGAGCTGGCTCTGTAGTCTCCATGAAAATGTACACACACTGGCAGGAAATCCTGCTACAGATGCCTACACCATTCCTGGTCCCTGTGTGTGTGGACGTTAGCTGAGTGATTGCCTGAAGACTCCTGGACAGGACAAAGGCTTCAGAAGAGACTCAGGGTTTCTATTTGCAACACAAGATGAGCATACACAAGGTAGACAGCAGCTCAGCAGCTGGAAGCTGTCAGTTAACAGGAAATGATAAGATGGGGAGAGAAAAGTTGCATTGCTCATTTATCAAGCTAATTAGTTACCTTGGAAAGTATATTCTGAAGACTAATGTCCCCACATATGACAAGATGACTTTTCAAATGAAAAGCAAACTGTGAGATGACTCAGTGCATATGGGGACTTGATGTCAGCCCTGATGACCCGAGTTCAATCTTTTTATCCTACATGGTGGAAGGAGAGAACTCAGTTACACAAGCTGTGCTCTGACCTATACATAGATATTGTGGCATGTACCCACTCACCCATATACTGATATATGCTTGAGTGCATGTTCCCTTCCCTAACACAAAGAGTCCGTGAAAATAAATTCAGTTGGGGTATAAACCTTAAGCTTAGAACCTAATACTCTGGTAACAATGCATGGACATACCTAGAGCACACATCCATCTATCTATTCATTTATGTATTGAGCCCTTTATAGGCATTGGGTCTCCCAAGATTATTAGTCTAATCTCAGGCTACAAAGCCTTCTACTGGATGGCAAGAGACATGAGCAAGGGCATCGAGAAATCACCATAAAAGGTCCAATGCAAAATATGCCATTTTGTAGACCCATTTTCAGTCAAAGAAGATTTTAGGGGAGGCACTGTCCTCCACACACTGTAGGTCTGAGGAGAGATCTGAGGGCAGTGAAGGGTGAATCATGCAGACAGAAGAGGGGAATGTCACATCCAGAAGTTCAAGGTCACAGAGGGCATAGAATTTGTGTTGCTGATCTCCAAGTAAGATAGACACACCCTTACCCACACACCAAGACTGAGTGATAGAGATACCTGCTAAGGACATAGAGACTTTTCTTCCCACCAATGGCAAATAATCACTTTTGATGGTTTCTTTCTATTTCTTTTATTTTTTCATCTAGGCCCAGTTTTAGACTTCAAGAAGCATCTTACCCGTTCTCAAATCAAAACTGAGTTTGTGCCATCTTGGATTGAAGAAAATGACAGTATTCTTCTGCTGGTTTATAATCTGCCAGAGAACCTTCAAGGCTTTGTCTGGCACAAAGGAGTATTTCCACTTGACCGTTTTAAGATAGCCAGCCATTCATTCCTCACAAATTCAACCATGCTGGGACGTTCATATTATGACAGACTGACAGTATGCAATGATGGATCCCTGCTGCTCTCGAAAGTCACAATGGAAGATTCAGGGCTTTACAGCCTACGAACCATACCTGTGGATCAGATATCACAATCTGCCATTCTGTACCTCCAAGTAAACAGTAAGTGACACTTTGTGACTCTTTGTTGATGATGGGGTTTATTCTTCTCTGTATACCTAAGACTGAGGTTTGTACTGTACCTTCCTCCCCTCTGGACTGAGTACTCTCACTTGGATTTGGGCATTTAGTAAAAGACACACATCATGTTGGCAAACTGAAATACATCAGAAGCCTTGACCTGACTGGGACCTGCAGATAGGGGTATGGTACCTCAGTTCAGTGACGTCATCCTCAGCTCAGACTCTCTGGGCTCTCACACTGAACATAGCCTTAAGGAAGCTTCCTGATATTGCTTGAATTTGACTACTTGCTAAGGCAGACTGTAAGCAATGTGTCATTCTGCATCCAAGACTTGGAGCATATGGAACAACCCACTATCTGTCATGACAATCATGATTAGGTTAAGTCTTTTGGGGACCTACTTTTCCTGAGACTCAGCATGGACAGAACAGCTGGACAGGTGTCCAAGTAATATACTGACTGTCCTAATAGTCATGAGGCTTCACAGGAAAGTTTGGGTCCTAAAGGGAACATAGGTCTTCTTGGCAATCGCATGTCCTTAGCAGTTCAGCCTAGGGAAGTCTCTTCTTAGGCAGATAATAACATGAACCCTTGATTTTAACAGATCTTCAGTCTCAAGTTTAGGACAATACTAATATTTGAGTTTCATTTATAGACAGGGAAATGGTAAGTTACCATGTGTACTAATGTAGAGAATCTGAGAGACAGCTAAGACACTGGTTGAATGAAGGTTGCACAGCCTATGGGTGGCAGATCAGATGCCCGAAATGACATTGTACAGCCACAGTCCCAACTTATCTACCCTAGGAACCCTTATCAAGTATCTGTGGGTCAGAGAAGTGCTATGGGTTCAGAAATTTTCACCTTAGGCATCAGTGTCTCACAAAGAGAGTCTGGTCTAGGCAGTGGAAGCAACAACTGATAGTCAGTTTTGGCTTTGTAATAAAGATTTTGAATTCCTAGCCCTCCTCCATCCTAATTCTCCTACACCAACTGTGCAGCTGACTCAATACTTTTATGATGAAGGAGGAAAAGAATTAGTAATTAATGGACAAATGGGTGGTTTGCAAGTTGGTACATGAGTGGATCGTAGGGGTATATGGATGGGTTAATGAATGGATGTCTTAGAACCCGTCCAGAGATTAAAATTTACATGTAGAGTCCTAGTATGTCCGACAGTGCTCACTCCCTACTCATCCAGGAGGCTATGATCTTTGCCTGATCTCTCTTATCTATTCCTCATCCACCTACAAAGACAGGTGCATGAGCATACTAGAGTGAAAGACAAGTATATGAGCATCCTAGGGATGCTGCTATATGTAGTATTTCTCAGAGAGACACTCCACATGTAGTCAATTAGATCTTTCTTTTTGGAGTCTTGGAAGTCATTTTAACTCCCATTGTTACTGTCATTCATATTTCTGCTATAGTTGCTCCTTTCCTGCCATTCATCCCCTGTTTCTTCATTTAGGAATGTATGCTCCTGCACTGCCCAGTTCACTGACCCATTTACATTCCCTTCTCAATGGCTCCTTTCCTGGTTCCTGGTACAGAAATCAGAAGAAACAACTATCCTCTTAGGCTCCATAATGTGCCCACACCCTATACAACACTTTCATACATTCACACACACACACACACACACACACACACACACATGCACACACGCACACAGTGTCAAGGAGTCCCCCTTGTGTTTCTGTCCATGTATCTTTGCATCTGTGTTGTTGGTGTGTGTAGTAAGCCAAGGGACAGAAAGAAACACACCTTGCAACTCTATATTGACTTCACAGAAGCTAATGGTAGAAGGACAAGGCTGCCAGCACCAAACTCTTGCTTGTTTCCTCCTTTTCACATTTTATGTCATCTCCCTCACAGCATGGCTCACCATCTTCCTGTGACTTCCCCAAGAAAGAGGTGAAACAATCAGTGCTGTCTAATGGTTTTATCATATGTACCCACATCTCATATTGTCACACTGACTCAAGGTGACTCCTGTGATCCAGTGACACAATCTAAAGCTCCAGACATGATCAGTTCCATTAGACTGTATATTCTGGAAGCATTTGATGCAACTTGCTTTGTGATTCCTGGATCTTAGGAAGAGGAAGAAAGAAAGCACCTCTCACTCTGTGGTTGGCTCTGTCCCTCTGTGCCTCACTGGAGGGGACAGACTTCTTCCAAACAGACTCTAACCATGATGTTTGGCACTGATGCAAAATTTGGGTTGTTTCTACTGTGTTTATTTTACACAGTAGAGAAACCTTACACTTACATGCATTCTCTGACCAGTATTGTTCCCAACAGGTCTTACTTAGGTCACCTACTCTTCATGGATTCACCATCTTCAAGCTAATTTGCAATGTTTAAATTTAATCAGAATTGTACCCCACAGCATTCAGAAATTGATCTAAGGCCTTTCAGTGCTCTCAAAAAATAATCTTTGCCGAAATTCGTCTTATATCCTGGCTGTACCTAATAATTTTTACATATTATAGCCCACTTTTCAGAAAGATATTTTAAGATCTATTTGTATCTCTCAGGCTTTTAGATGACTGGAACAATAAATTCCCTTCACAAAAGGCAATCTCCCTAGGGGTTTCATAATGAGAGAAGATAGAGGCCCTAGCCAAAGTGGAACTTTTTCTTTGGAAAGAGATTTCACCTTACCACACCAGAGTATAGGATGGGATTAAACCCAGACAATGATGGGGTGGGGTATGTGGATTTATACCTTCGTAGGGACTGCTTATATGTACTTATTGGTTTTCTATTTAATTGTTCATCTCAATTCAGAACGGAGAAGATGGGCTTCAGGCAATCCAAGACCAGCAAGTCAACGACGGATGTCGAAGAATCAATTACAGAAGCTGGACATGTGTTTTTCTTCTTCTTACATTACTATCTATTACAATTAAATAGCTTTTTGCTTACCAGTATTCTTTTAGTTCTTTTGATTGCCTTATTAAAGATGGGTGGCTGATCCCAGCTTGAGACTCATGATTAGAACCCAATCAAGTTCAGTAACAACATGGAGAAATTTCCTGCAACAAATTCCTATTGGTAGAAATAGCCATTTCTCCAAGGCTCCATAATGACATGGTGTCCCCAGTGTGCAGGAGCCCCCACTGTATCACTGTTTGGGGCTACTGAATTCTGCAGGGCTGACATGTAGTTAAGACACCGATGTTCCAAGTTGGGTTTCTGCTAATTGATGTTTTTTCTTGACTGACTATCTAGCCTTCAAGCCCTGATAACACAATCCTATTCATGACCCATTTTATACATAAGGCTTCCATAAGGTTTTAGACATATAAATATGTTCATTTTCAGTGGCATATAGATTTTCATCAGTGATACTCTCTCTTTATTGAATTCTCAGAACTTAAATCCTGTATTGATTCCTTAATTTATTTACATTTTATGTTTTCCTGCAATTAGCTAATCTGTATTCCTTTTGATTTGTTTGGATATTCTTACACTCCTTCCTTATTTTTTTGATACCCCCTCTCTCTCTTTATACACACACACACACACACACACACACACACACACACACCTTGGGATCTCTGGGAATTCACTACACTGTCCTTGAAATTACAGAAATCTGGTTACCTCTGCCTCCCTAGTGTTGGAGGGAAGGGCAAAGCCTTAAAGAGCCTGCACCACTTTACCCAGCTCTCTTTGATAACTTGGTGTTGGATTGTGTCTATTCCCCCATGTGTTGGAAGCCATTACTTTGGGATAGGTGATTCTGAGAGGAGTCATTACTTTGGTTTTCACGTTACTTGCTGGTTAAATTCTTTTTTGATTTTTTTCCCTTATTATTGAGAACTTTATTTCTTTGCACCATGATATGTGATCTTACGTATCTCAATTTTCCTTAGAAATATTTTCCTGTATCTCACTATTATATGCCTTTTACAACTAAATGCCTTCTCACAAACACTTCCATCAAAAGAAGGAAGATAAAGGATTTCTTCATTATGAATAAGATATCTTATTTTTATTTTTGGTGGAAGGGTTTCTTGTTGTAGAAATGAAAACAAATTTAATCCCTAGCATGTCCCTAACAGTATAATACTATCTGTTTCCTGATAGTATTGTTTTGATTCCCTGCATGCTTCCATATGTTCCCAGGAGCCTCTCACATGAGCCTCTTACAGTACTCTGTGATCCTTGGGATATTAGGTCATAGTTGCTGGCTATGGTTGGACATCACAGAACATGCTTTGAGTATTGATCTCACTTAACATGGAGATTTTTGTTTGGTGACTGTATCCTAGACCTTGGTGGAATTTATTATCTTTACAATGTTTCTCAGGGATAGGAGCTGGACAAGTCTAGGAGAGTCATCTTCCAGCACTAACCGTATTTGCATTTTTGTAGTTTCTGCCTTAGCCTTACAGCCATGCAGGTCCATCTTACCTCTCATATTCTTTCTTTAATCCTTTAGACTTTGGGGAGGTGTTGTAAAGTCACAGTTCCTCTTTGTAGCATTGGCTGTTCTAGAACTTGCTGTGAGACCAGGCTGGCTTTGAACTCAGAGATCTCCTTGACTCTGCCTTCTAAATGCCCATGTTAAAAACATTCATAACCAGTGGCTGTCTGTCCTTTATACATTTTATTTTATGTGTATACATGTTAAAGAAAATGATCTTGTGGATAGACAGGTCATAAGTCTGATGGGGAAACCTAGTATTATTTCACTAAATAAACATAGTGTTAAACCACCTTCAAATGATTTGTCATCATAACCATAGATCAATGTATGAGTCTCATTTAAGCTCTAACAAGGTGTGAACCTTCTTAGCTTCTAAGATAAAACAAGAGCTGACATGTTCAGGGTAATGTGACCATAGTAAGATTAATGCATCTCTCAACCCTCATCTTTCTGCAGTAAATAGTGATTAACACAGAGACCCATACTGGCCAATGTGTAAAAAATAAGAGACTCTGGAATGCTTAGTCTTAAATGGGACATCAAAATCATGACCTTCCTCCCAAGGCTGGGGGCATGTTGCCAAAGAGGGAATGGATAGATTCTATGAGACATAGATGATGGATGTCTATCACAAAAATGATGTTTTCTAGACAAAACTACAAAATGGCACTTATGAACTTAGAGTGGTTTTGAGTTTCACTTGCATAAGACTCATGGAAATTCAAGTCAGACAAAATCACAGCATGAAGACAGAGTATTGGTTTCGTAAATATGAAGTCCTACCACAAGTTGAGGATTTACTGATAAATGATAGATTCAGGGAGAAGAACTAATTTTATTTAAGGGTGTGATACATTGACCATGTTTCAGTGGAAGGTTCCATATCCAAGAATATGTGGGCAGCAGTTTGAACCTGATGAATTTAAAGTAATGAGGACAAACTTGAGTGGGTTTGAAGAAGGGATGGGTCTTGAAGGCATGGTAGGTATTGAATACAAAGTAAAACTCAAAATACTTAAAGAAATAATAAGAATATAGTCTATGTTCTGAAATAAAAATTATGCCTGTATCCCAAAGGTAACTGTGATTCTAACGTAGTTTTGCCATTTTCAATATGCTTATAAGTTTGCATGGAGCATGACAACTTTTCTTGGTATGGATAAAGTCATTTTAATGTGCCAAACACAAAATTATTTCTCATAGATACTTATATTTCATTTTGTAAAAATTGAATTTAGTGTATCGCTTGGCTATTGATTTAAATAGCTCCTGGTTTATCACTATTGCTCTAAAATACTAATTTACACACTGTAAGGCACATACATGAGCATACATACAGGCACACAAATGAGGACATGGCATAAAATCACAATATAAGTATAATTAGAAAAAATTTTTAAAGCTCGAGTTCTTTCCAGTCTGTCTGGGCTGGTGTCCAGAACATACCTTGGGCACAAGCTCTGCAGCCAGTCCCACAACACCCAGAGGAAGCTCCATTCTCAGGCACTCTGACACACCCAGGATCAGAGGTGAGGAAGAATCAACATCTGTCCCAACACTGGGAGTAACTGGGACCAGAGGGACGAGACACACAGGCACTCCACCAGCCCAGTGACTCAGGTTCCTTCCAGTCTGTCTGGGTTAGTGTTCTGAGCAGACCTTGGGTGCAAGCTCTGTAGCCAGTCCCACAACACACAGAGAAAGCCCCACTCCCAGGGGATATAACAAGCCCAGGATCACAGGATCACAGAGACAGCTTGGCTCTGAGGAGTTCTGAAACAACCAGGATCACAGGAAGGACAGGCTCCAGTCACCTTTACCAAGGGCAGGTAGCACTAGAGTTAACCTGATGGCAGGAGGCAAGCGTAAGAAGACAAACAACACAAACCAAGGTCACTTGCCATCATCAGAACCCAATTCTCCCACCATAGCAAGTCTTGGACACACCATCACACCGCAAAAGCAAGATTCAGATCTAAAATCACTTATCATGATGATGATATAGGACCTTAAGAAAGACATAAATCGCACCCTGAAAGACATAAATAGCACCCTCAAAGAAATACAGGAGAACACAGATAAACAGCTAGAAGCTCTTAAAAAGAAAAGACTAAAATCCCTTAAAGAACTATAGGAAAACACAATCAAACAGGTGAAGGAAATGAACAAAACCATCCAGAATCTAAAAATGGAAATAGAAACAATAAAGAAATCAGAAAGAGAGACAACCCTGGTCATACAAAACCTAGGAAAGAAATCAGGAGCCATAGATGCAAGCATCACCAACAGAATGCAAGAGATAGAAGAGAGAATCTCAGGGGCAGAAGACACCTTAGAAAACATTGACACAACAGCCAAAGAAAATGCAAAAAGCAAAAAGCTCCTAACCCAAAACATCCTGGAAATCCAGAACACACTGAGAAGACCAAACCTAAGGATATAGGTATAGAAGAGAGTGAAGACTCCCAAGGTAATGGGCCAGTAAATATCTTCAACAAAATTATAGAAGAAAACTTCCCTTACCTAAAGAAGGAGATGCCCATGAACATACAAGAAGACTACAGAACTCCCAAATAGAGTGGATCAGAAAAGAAATTCCTCCCCTCACATAATAATGAAAACATGAAATGCACTAAACAAAGAAAGAATTTTAAAAGAAGTAAGGGGAAAAAGGCAAGTAACATATAAAGGCAGGCCTATCAGAATTACACCAGACTTCTCACCAG
>NW_022196904.1:15530089-15547186 GCF_008632895.1 Mastomys coucha
GGTAATCTTTCAACAAATCCACACAAACCTAATTCCACCTCTTACAACAAAAACAACAGGAAGTGAGAGTTACTTTTTCTTAATATATTAATTTGAAAATTAATATTACCAACATATCCTAATGATTGAAATTCAATAATATGAGGAATTTGAAATTTGTTGATTGTCATCCAATGGTCTCTCTAATTTGGTAATTGGAGAAATAAGTCCAACATTGTACAATCTATATACACTGTCAGCTTGTTTGTTTGTGATGGTGTCTGACTGTGTTCAACATAAGGGTCTTGAAATCTTGCTTCTCCTATCTCAGCTTCTCTATTACTAGTATTGTTTATTTCATGTTTTTACACTATACTATGGTTTTCAGGACAGCTTATTTCATGTTTTTACACTATACTATGGTTTTCAGAACAGCTTATATATTTCAAAAGTATTTATATACACAAAAGAAACAGACAATTAACTAGGGAGGTAGCTTGTAAGAGAACAACAAAGTGAGACTGAATGCTTTGCTTGACATTTGTAAGCAAATGTATCAAGTTTGAAGAAGAGGACTTTATAAGTTACTCCTTCTCTGAGATGAATGCTTTTCCAAATTATCACAGCTAATGAACCAACTTCTTACCCTCACCTAATGTCTGTGCCACCCTCCATGCAGAACCATTGTTCATTGAAACAGTTGGTGAATGACTTTATGGATAGACCATCTTAATACACACACCATTTCTTAAATGAATGTAACTTGTTCTCTGTGGGCTGAGAATGAAGTCACTCACTTAAGTCAAATAGTTTTGACCATAGCAGGAAGTCTGTATCCAAAAATTGAGCCTACAGTTCATTTCTTGGTGCAGCAGAACTATCAACTCTCAGCTTAGCTAGGATGGAGGTAAAATCCTTTGGTGATGTGAGGGTCATTGAAATACAGCATTATTACAATGAAACCCAATGCCTAAAAATTGTTCTTATTTTGGGCTTGTACCACAGTAAGAGCCAAGATTTTAAACTCTACTAAATACAAAACAAACAAAAAGACTTTATATATTCATGTTCATTTAAGAAAATACTAGTAGTGATGTATTATTTTGAAGTATATAGTTAATATGTTTGGAGTTATTTAAAATTTATATTGAGAAAAACGTATTTTCATTGTTGCTATAGATGAGCATCTACATAAAACTGTTAAATTGATTGTTGTTTTATATCAAACAACTTTTATAATACTTATTTTTATTGTTATAATATTTTATAAATTTTAAGAAATATGACAAAAAAGATATTGTAGGTATTCAAAGGGGGTCTCTGGGAGGAGTGGTGGTACAAAAGGGAAACAAGAATGTGATTCAATTCTATTTAATTAAAATATGTTTTTAAATGTTAAAAAATTCAGATGAATTGAAATCATGTAACTTTTCTCATCATTGTGCAATAAAAGTTTTAAGAAAAGAAATAGAAAAAAAGAAAAAATTAAAGTAACATACTTTCTGGTTTCTAACCCTCCTCTTACAGCTCTCATAACTTGGGAGAATTGTGCTGGCTAATTATTCTTATGAATATGCCTTGGTTTAGAAGTATAAGAAATGGTACTGGCTCAGGAGCCCCAAGACCAAGTTCTCAGCACAAAGATTTATTTGCCCCAGAGGGACAAATGGAAGAAGATAAGGGACAAAAAAGATAATAGAGACTGAGGGAGAAGAGGAAGAAACAAGGGATTATGGAGGAGGATGGAAAAGACTCTCTCTGCATAAAAAGAGATAGATGGCAGTTTATAAAGCTACAAGGAAAAACTGTGTCATAATGTGGTGTTTATTTGGTTATATTAATTAGGGAGGTAAGTGGGAGTTTTTGATTGCTGGACTTCAATACTTTAATAGCTTGTCTTTGGTAGTCAGCCTTGGGAAGAGGAAGTGGCCAAATAAGGGAAAAAATCCTGGTTGGTAACTTTAGAAATGTAATATAATGGTTTGAATAAAGCAGAGGGAAATGGAAAGCAGGGTGATGACTGATAGAGCCATATTTGACATGCTCTAGCTAGCCAAAGTCCCAGGAAATTGTGACACATCTCTGATATATCTGTAAGGACATTTCAGCAGATAATTAATTGAAAGGATAGGTATACTATGAATGTCATTATCACATGGGGCAAGGATTCAGCCAGAATAAGAATGTGGTAGTTTAAATAAATATACCACCATAGACTCATGTGTTTGAATGCATGGCTCATAGGTAGTGGCACTATTGGGAGGTGTCCCTTGTTGGAAAAAGTATGTCACTATGGAGGCAGGTTTGACGTCTCATATATGCTCAAGCTGTTCCCAGTGTGACAGTCTCTTCCTGCTGCCTGTGGATCAACTGTAGAACTCTCAGTTCCTTCCTCAGCACCATGTCTGCCTGTATGTTGCCATGCTTCCCACCATGAGGATCATAAACTTCTGGAACTGCAAGCAAGTCCCAGTGAAGTGTTTTTCCTTTATAAAAGTTGCCATGGTCATGGTGTTCTTTCACAGCAGTGAACCCTGAATTTATACAAAGAGTAGAAGGAGAAAGCTAAAGGAAGGCACCAGTTTCATGACTCGATTTGTAGGCAGTCATTTCCTTGCTTTTACCTCATTTTGTCAGTATATCAAGAGCCATAATTCTTATGTGACCTAGGGTGCCTGTTCTTACTGTTGCTGTTCAACAAGTAAACTTGTATTAAAAGTCACTTTAGTAAACAAAACATATATTCAAAAACAGTGGCCACACATACACATCAGTTTTCATAACTAACACCTTAGTCGTCTTCTAGTTCCCTCATCTAAGATAAGACATTTCTTATGTTTTTGTTTGTTTGTTTGTTTTGCTGTGAAGAGACACTGTGACCATGGTAAAGCTTATAAGTACATACATTTAATTGAGTATGGCTTATTGATTCAGAGTTTTAGTCCATTATCCTCATGGAAGGAAGCATGGAAGTATGTAGTCATACATGGTGCTGGAGAATTCTTCATCTTAATCTGTAGGCAGGAGGGAGAGATTGTCACACTGGGTAGAGCTTGAGCATATATGAAACCTCCACAGTAACATATTATCTCCAACAAGGCCACACCTACTCCAACAAGGCCACATCTCTCAATAATGCCACTTTCTGTGGACTAAATATTCAAACACATGAGTCTATGGAAGCCATATTTACTCAAACCAGTATGACATGTTTGAGTGTTCTGACACAGGTTGTTACATAAGTGACTGTCTTATCCATGCAATAAGACACCATGGCCATGGCAACTTAAAATGTAAAGTATTTATTTGGGTTCCTGAGGGTTAGAGTTCATGATGGTGGAGTGAAATCATGTCAACAGGAAAAACTCACATTACAAACTTCAAGAGAGGGTAGAGAACACACTAGGAATACCACAAGTTTTCTGGAACTTTGAGGCCCACCCCCAGTGACAACCTTGTTCAAGACCACACCTCCTAACCCTTCCCAAACGGTTTACCAACTGAAGACCATTTAAATGGTAGCGGGAATCTCATTCAAACTAGCACAGTTACCAGAACATATTTTATTCCCGTGTTGAATTAATGCTAAAACAAAAAATAATTGGTTCTAGAGATATGGCTTAGTGGTTAAGAGCACTTAACAGCATTGAAAGAACCAGGGTTCAATTTCCTGTGCTTGTGGATCTGGGGAGCTGTGGAGCCATTGAAAGCAGTCCTGGAGCAAGAGTGGGGTCAACACATGCCAAAACATGAATATTTTGTCCACAGTTCAGCAGGAGCAGGGTCAATTACCCACACTGCCCCAGGCCTGCATATCCTGGTGAACATAGGCCTGCTCTCTCATCTTTGCCCATGGAAGGAGGTCACATAGCCCAGTAGCAGGGTTAAATTCCCTTTTCCCTTATAAGGGCATGTCCACTGGCATCTGAAATTCCTCCATATGCAAATAAGGTATTCCCAACACCCCAGACTCAGCCAAGAATGTACACTCACACCAAAAGCCACATCTCATGTCTAAAGGTTTAAAATAGCCTTTGCTCTCCACTAAAATGAGCTCTAACTGAAGATGCCTCCAAGAGTGTTTTCTTACCATGCTCACTGATATCTGAGGTTACCTAGGTCCCAGCTGTCATACCTGGATTCTCCTTCCTGGATCCATCAGTTGTGATTGCAGGTGATCACACTATGGAGAGCAGAGGAGCAGAGCAGCAGAGCCTGAATGGCAGCTAGCGCCCAACATAGGGCAGAGACTACCAGAATTCACAAAAGGATGGTGAGTGATTCCCACACACACACCCCACACCCAATGGGTTATCCACTTTCCCTGCCTGATCATGCCTCCATATCAAGAGAACTGGCAGTCTATTTTTTATTGTGTCTCTCACTTTTAGTTTCACTATTGTGTGGGACAGAGTATGGTGAAAGGCACCTGACACCTTCTGGCCAAGGTGGACCGCGGCATTGCCAAAAGGCTCCATCCCTCTATCCAGACACTGACATCATACTAGGACATTAGTCATAGCATCTTTTTTTCTGTCCTTGAAAAAAAATGTAATAATGTTAAGAGTTCTTAGGGATGTTTCTCATTTCTCTGAAATTTGTGGGCAGGCTTACATCTGGGATGTTGGTTAACCTGCCTTAGAGAAAATTCATGGCACCCTGGAAGAGTTCCTGTCTGAAATCACTGCTCCCGAACATTCTTTATCATGACAAATACCTCTTCACATTAAAAGGACTCCCAAATTACAGGGCAGTGAACCTTGCTCAAGACCTGTCCCATGAAATTACCTAAATGGAAACCACTTCTTTTTGGAAAGAGGTCCTTGAGAAAGCACCTTAGATGGCAGTGGGTGATCTCTAAGACTACAATACATGGATTCAGATTGCCTATCTCACCCAGGACTGAGAGAGCCAGAAAGTAAAGCCTTACTCCCTGTGTTTTGTCCATTATAACTCCCACCCACAAAGGTGTGAGTCCCTCTAAGCCAGAGTCCAACAAAGGCATTTCACACACACACACACACACACACACACACACACACACCGCACCTTAAGATGACTCTGAAGATGATGAATATCCAGAGGGCCATCCCATTGCAGAGTTGGCAGATTTAGAAAAGATCATAGAGGAGATTCACAAAATAATTGCTTCCTCAGTCTCAATAGCATACTCTGGCCCCACCCAATCACTCCTGTACCCTTCATTGCCTCCATATGCTGCACCACAGTACACTCCTTCCTCCACCCTTCCTTCCACCACCCAGTAGTTCCATGACCTCAGGGATTCAGCTATGCTTCTGGAAGTCATGGTATCCACAGTTAATATAAACCCCTTTACCCTGATCAGTTATCAGGCTGGTCACTTAAAAGAACTCAGACAGGCATTCAAGGTGGATTCCATCCAAGCCCTTTGGGCTAAATCCCTCCTCCAAAGTCAAATCACCATTTTAAACATACCCGAGGATTGGTGCGATATCTGCTGTTCCTATCTAGACAGCCAAATTTTTCTGCAGTGGGAGGCCCTCCACAGAAATGAACACTTCAGCAGGCCAGTGGAAACATGGCTTGAATGATATCACATGGGCTGATGATGAGGTTTTTGGCCAAGGAACCATTTCCATAGGAGCACAACAAGAAGCATAACCAATAGGAATAAATGAAGTGCACCTCTGCAGGCTTCGAGTCTGGGACAGAATCACCCTACCCTCTGGCTCATGAGATCCTGCCTCCTCCTTGCTTTTCCTCTGTCAAAAGGTGGAAAAGACTTTCTTTAATTTATTTTTAGAGCAAGAACAAGCTTAGAAAGAAATATTCCCAACCCTGCAGCCAAAGACCTGCTTCTTTAAAACATCATTTGGGAGGGTATGACTTCAGAGTGCATGCTTGTCTGCCAGTCCTCAAAGATAAGTAATATGAGTGGCCACCCAGGATATTGGGACAAAATCCATTAGGCTACTTCCATTGTGAAGGCCTTTGTAACAGCAATAAAAACAGAAAGGGCATGCTTTAAATGTATCCAAAAGGGGAACTAGAAAGGCCATAAGGGGTCCCCCTTCACTAGAAATGCCACCAACAGGAAGTCTCTCCCTGAAGCTGTAGGGGTTTTCACTGGTGATTCTCTATATTGATATGACAAAGATGGCAAGCCATTGGAGCCTTTAAACTTAAAACAGGGCAGCCCTCATATTTTACAAGTCTCCTACCCAAATATAATCGTAAAAAATAGGTGACAAATCATTCAAATACCTCACTGATACTGAAGCAAATAACACAATTTAAGACAAGAGGTCCCACAAGACTAGTAACTATTTTCCAGACCTCAATTTCTAGGCATAGGAGGATGCTTCCATGCCTAGAAGCCTATACACAAAAGCCTTCCACACAAAAAGCCTGTAAATGGTAGAACCCTGATGGGTTTACAGGCATGATGCACTCTCTTGAGGCCAACATCAGCACCAATCTTCTAGGAAGAGATATCCTGGGGGCTCTGGACATTATTCTCATTAGTCAACCAAAAAAGTTACAATAGTGTAATGATTATAGTAATAATCATGCTAATAAAGACTTTAAAAACACTCTCCTTGATTACTCCCAATTCTAGAGACTGCTGTTACTACAATATCCCTGCCTCAACTGGCTCTCCAATGAGTTTATCTTAATTGAACAATGGCCTCTATTAGGGAGAAACATAAAGTACTCTCACAGTTTGTAAAACAAGCAAATGAAGAAACAGAAAACATGTCCCACTTCATCATATCCACCCTTTCCTTAGTCCATGGAACACCCTTGTGTTTGCTTTATAGGTTGCTACGTGATTTAAAGGCAATTAAAACCATGTGGGTTTGGGGAATCACCCAAAGGGGGATACCACTCATCTCCACCATTCCTGCCAATCTCCCTCTTTTACCAATAGACATTTAAAGCCTGCTTTTTCTCTATCCCTCTCCACCTGTAGGATTGGTTGTGATTCTCCCTGCCCTTGTGGATTGTTAGTCAATATGGTCCACACAGGCAAAAGGAGCAAAGATAATAAATGGGGGTTTTATTATAGTGAATGATCACACTGGGGCCAGTAGTGGGTAATCAGATAAACTTTATTTGGGGTAATTCAAGGCTCATATAATTTGGGGGACTGGGAATAGGAACATCCAGGATGGGAAAAGTTCATTGGCTGAAGGCTTAGGGTACATAAATGCTTCATTATTATAGGGAAGCATTTCAGGAATCTCAGGTACTTGCTGAACATGTTCTTATCAGGTGAAAGTTACCTCAAAAAAAACCTCTTAAGCCCACCCTTTTCATCCCTCAAACCTTAACTCTCCCCTCACTCCAAAGCTTTCTGAAAAATCTTAATTGGCTTTTACTATGGCATTCCCTTCCCACCAGTATCTTAAGCCTATTTTTGATCTCTTAAAGGGACATCAAACCCTGTCTCCCCTCAAACTCTCTCTTGAGGCTTTAGTCATCATTAATGCAGCTATAAAAGACAGCACTTGTTAGGTATGGTCTAATAATGCCTGTACAGCTTCTTATTTTTAACTCCTTCCCATACTTTCATGGGGGAGGTATATCCAGCCCCAAGAACTACTGGAATAGCTCCACAACCCTGGAATAAGGGTGCACCTATAAGTCTAACTGAGGTTGATGCACTTGCTATTATGATTAGAACCAGCAAGGATAGAACACTGTAAATATTAAAAAAAGAGCTTGATATCCTTGTCACTAGTCTTTCTTTCCAACATATTCAGTGTCTACTCAGAAATCACTTCAACTTTGCTATAAGGTCCTGCTTGTTGAACTTAGGCTGGACATCTCAGCAGTAGCAACAGAAGCTGGTCCTGCTGTTCTGGACAGACACATAACCTGGCTAAAAACATCCATTACAAGCTTTACCAGGCCATGGCCTCCACCTGGAAGAGCACTGAATCCCTCCAATAGCAGATAATCTTCATTTAAGGGGTTGCCTTACAAAGCAGGAGAGCTCTTAACCTGCTGAAGGCTGAGCAGGGAGAAACTTGTGTTGTACTCAGTGAGGAATGCTGTTTCTGTGTTAACGAATTTGAGCTGGTAACAAAACATATAGGTACTTAAGCATCGCAAGAGATATCTCCAAGCCTGCTATGCACTGGATACTCAAACCCTCTAGTAGCTTGGCTTCCTCGCATCCTTGACCCCATACTGCCCATTAGGACCTCTTCCCCCTGACCCCATATCTCATCCAAATTCTAAAACTGTAATTGAGCAACATTGCCCATGTCTCTACCAATGGGATTTGTTTCACTTTCAAACGGTTCTCACCCTAGAGGCTGCGGACTACATTTATAAAGATGACACCTCCACTTTATAAAAGAGAAGGAGGGAGATGTGCAGCCATGTAGCTTTGGAATCATGGGGAACAAGAACAGGATTGAAGATTGTCCAAATCCTGGGAAATCTCATCCTGATGTGCCCCCATCTTTGCCCACTGTAGGAGGTCATGAAGTCAGATAGAGAGGTTAAACTTCCTTTTTCCTTATAAGGTCATGTCCAGCAGCACCTGGAATTCCACCTTATCTAAGTGAAACATCCCCAGCACGCCAGCCCCAGGAAATGATGTACAGTCACCCAGATAGCCACTACCCACTTGTCAGAAGCCTTTTGTCCCCCGTTAAAATCAGCTCTCTCAATGAAGCAGCCTACCAAGAGTCTGTTCTCATTGTGCTCTCTTCTTTCTGAGGTTGCTTGGCTCCAAGGCCATCATGCATCACTTCTCTTTCCAACATCCACAAGATGGGACCATTGTGCAGCTAAGTGTGTGGAGCCTGAATGGCCAGTACCCACATGGTGATTCACAACTATCTGTAAATTAAGTACAGTTCCAGGGTTTCTTTTGCCCTCTTCTGGCCTCTGAGAATACTGCGTGCAGGTACTGCATAGTCCTAAAGGGATACAAAACACCCAAACAGCAAAAAACAAAAAGGAAAGAACAGGCCAGAACCATCATTAACTCTTTCAGGAGGGGATGCCTTACGTCTGGCTCTCCCAGTTGAACAACTTGACCCAGCTAATTGTGGTTGCTTGGATAAGGTCAAGAAATTGTGCCAATTTGTAATACTCTCATTTTTTTTCCTGTACAATCTATAAAATTTCTACATGTATGGAAATCCTGAAAGGAGAGTGAGCCAACAAATAAAAGGCTTTTTCATTAGTCAGGGTCATGCACACATGCATGCACATGTAAACACACACATGAATGACACCCCTTGTCCACAATTGGAGTCATAGATTTAAAATGATGAAGCTAACCTTGGGGGAGTATGAGAAAAAGGAGGCTTATTGGCTTTACATAAAAATGTTCATCACAGAACAGAAGCTGGCTGGCTGGGGTAAGCACAAATGCTACCGAACTATTGAAACACAGGTAGGGTGGGGTTGGCCTGCCCTGGTAGGCCTCACTGTGAAGAAAGAACTGATGACAGAGAGATGGGAGTGATGGAGGAGCAGATTAGTGTGTGTGTGCTACAGAGAGAGGTAGAGCAGGTAATGAGACAGCAGTGAGGGGTGTGAGAGATGAGCCTGAGATCAATGGTGGGTAAAGGTGTTACCCAGTAGAGTTGACAGGATGATGTGCAGCCCCTGTAAACTCAGCCCCTGACCAATCTGCCAGGATGTAAGATCACCCTAGAACTTGGCAGTACATGATGCCTGGGATGAGGAATGGTCCACTTTCCAGATTAAACCTCCTCAAAGGACCACTGTGCCCCATGATGCTGCTGAGGGTCATGTGTGGGTCAGTGGCCCTGGTGTGGCTGAGGTTAGGGTTTATATCTAAGAACCATGCTGCCTCTAGAGACCACACTGATGTGTGTGGCCTACACTACTATCTGACACAATCGTGTCGACCAGGTCTGGGCTCCTGCCAAAGACTATGTCTCTGTCAATGGTCATAATGTAGATGGACCTGTGTTGATGTGATAACCATGGCCTGAGCTACCACAGAAGGACATACAGATATACATCTGTATGATCTGTGCTACATCCTGAAACTGTGTTGATGTCCAGGGACAATGCTGCTGCAAGGAGCCACATAGATGTGGATGGCTTACATTGCCACCTGGGACCATGGCGATGTCTGGGTCTGTGCTATATCAATGGGGCATGTCTGGGTCTGTGGTCTTACTACAACCAATTCATATTAATATCCATGGCCTGTGCTACCACCAAAGACTCCATGGTCTATGCTGCAGTTGAAAACCATGTTGATGTGTATAGGCAATGATTCCACCAGACTGATGTAGATAGCCTAGTCTGTCACCTGGGTCCATGGTGATGTCCAAGCCAATGCTGCTACTGAGGGTCATATCTGTGTCTGTGGTCCTTTGCATCCAGGGCTATGTCCTGTCCTGTACTACAAACAATGGCCCCATGGATGTCCATGGCCTATACTGCAGCCAGAAGCCAAATTCTACTCACAAGCCATGTTACAACTGGGGGCTCTACTAATCTTAGTGCCCTGCACTGCCACTCAAGGCCATGGTGATGTGTGTGTGCTATTTCAGAGAGCCATCCCTGGATTCATGCTCTTATGGCAGCCAGGTCTGGGTTGATGTCCATGGCCCATGTTGCCACTGAATGCAATGCAAATTTATGTGGTTTATGCTACAGCCAAAAGTCATGTTAATGTCTGTTATCTCAGACGCAAAGGAGGGCCTTATCTGGCTCTGTGGTCCTACTGCAACTGGGAGCCCTGTTGGCAGTCTGTGCTGGCCAGAAACCATATAGAAGCCCATAACCCATGCTCCTATGGTTTGTAAAGAGCAAACAAGCTTCTTTCAGAGTGACATTGCTGACTGCAGAGGCATTCATCTTAGGAAAGAGGGACATAGAAGACTCTTGTCACTACTCCTACCCCTCAACCCATCCCCCCCCCCAAAAAACATGTACCAGACTAGACAGAAAGCTATTGGAGATAACTCTTAAAAGCTGTAGTAGGATGATGTGATATTGCCCTCCACAGAAGAGAATTGAAGCAAGAATGAGGGAGGGGAGGAGTCAGTTTCATTTAGGGGGAAGGCTACAGTTTGACCATGCTCCAGTAAAAATATGGATAACACAAACTGGGATTTTTCTGGGGTTGAGGAACAAACAATTTGGAGGATGGACTGGGAAGTGAATGTGATGGGGTATATGATATAAACTACTCAAAGAATCAATAAAAATACTGTTTTTTAAAAATGTACAAAGTTGATCAATCTGAGCTTCAACAAATGACTCAGTCACCACCTTTTGGCTTTCAGCACAGTACTGGCCAGGGCCGTGATTCAATCTAAAGATGTGTGTGTGTGTGTGTGTGTGTGTGTGTGTGTGTGTGTGTGTGTGTTTGCGTGTGCATGTGCGTGTGCGTACGCACGCGTGTGCACGTGTGTCTGTCTGTCTGTCTTTCTGTCTTTCTATGTTCATCTGTGTCTGTCTGTGTGATCTGTGTCTGTGTCTCTCTCTGACTCCTCCTTCACCTGCTGTGATGGTCAGGGCCCTCCTGAGGAGCAGACATTGCCCATATTGAGCACAGCTGGGGGGAAACTCAGGACCTAGGACAATGTCTTTTTGTGAGGTATAAGAGTTTTACAGCCTCATTTCTGAGGTGACAGCTCCTCAATTTGTCATATCCCACAAATAAAAAGCATGTCTCATGGCCTACATCACATCAATGGGATGTTCCTGAGAGCGAGGAAGAAGAGAAGGACTGAAAATCACAAGAACTCATTAAAATGTAAAAGAAAACAGACCCAGAATCAAAAGCTAAACTTCTACTGAAATATTAAAATTAGTCAATACTTAGCATTAATAATGAGTGACAATGAGGAACTATAAAATATGGTATCAAGATGTAAAAGCAGAGACTGTCAAAAAGTGGAGACATTAGTATTTTGAAATTATACAAATATTAAATTTGATGACTGTGTAAATTGTCATTTTCCCTAAGAAATACAAATGTCTTTGGTGATGTAAATAAATAAGACTTTGAACAATCTCATCTTTCCTTGAAGAATTCACTCAGCAGAGACTGATGGGTTAAGAGGTAGACTCCCTGCCTTGAATCCCCCAGTGAGGGCCTGGGAGTTTGGCTCAGTGGAAGAGCCCCTGCCTAGAATCCTCTAGTGATTGGTTATGAGTGTGACACAGTGGTAAAGTGTTCACCAAGATGTGTGTCTCAGGGATGTGGGGGGCAAGATAGATAGGTGGTGGGCATTTTCATTTTGGAGACAACTTCCTTCGGTAGCATGAGTTCCTCTGCAGTATTGTGATATGTCATTTTCTGCATGTTAAAGTATGTCCTGACTGGCTAGTGCCCTATCTGTGTTGGTTAACATAAATGACCTTGTGTGGAGCTTCCATGTATGCAGTCTCTGCCATGTAAGTAAAGGCTGGAACTCTTTCCTATTAAGACACTTTCCAGCTTCTTTTAGCTACACAAGGAAATTCTGGAAGGGTGAAAACATAAGATACATGTTGCAATCATTTCCAGTCATCTTTTGGACTTATTTATTCACCTTTTACATATATGCAAATAAAAATAGTCCCAACTGTCTAAGGTCAGACACCTACTTTTCTGCTTTCCCTCTTTTTAAGCACCTCAGAAATATAACAGGCATTCCTCAGTGATCAATGTCCAGTCCTACACAGAGGCTCCAATGTCAGTGCTCAGGGCTACAGTCTGGCCAGGTGATTGCCATCCATAACTAGAGGTGTCACAGTGGGGGGAAGGGGTCTCTCATTTGCAATTTTTGAAGCAAATTTTGGGAAAATATTCAATAAAACACATTCCTTTTGGTTTGCTTTGTTCTGATTCCCATAAAATTCCTACTAAATGAGTAAAAAATACTTACATAAAGAGATGCTTCTTCCTATTTTCAGCTAATTAAACCTCAGATGTAGGGAGCCGTGAAGCTGGAGAGGCATTCGCCATGGCAAGATGGCACCTACTTCCGCTGTTAACTCCTAGTAAACAACTGTTTGCGCATGTGCGTAGAGTGAAAAAGACGCCATGTCATGGCCCATCCCGGGGCATTACGTAGGGTAATGAGTGAACAGCCAATCATGGGCAGACACGCCACGCTGTGGGCAGACACGCCGCACTGTGGTGTATATAAGCAGTGTGGATTTTGGGCTCGACCCTTTTTTCCCTATGGATGAGGACAATAAACGTTGCTGCAGAAGGAACCAAGTGTGTCCGTGTGTCTTCTTGCTGGCGAGATGACCAAGCGGGCTACACCCAGATGTTACAGGACATATAAATGCTTTCGTGTCTCTCTCTTACTCTCTCATATTTCTGGCCTGGAACTGATTGATCCAGGAAGCAGGAAAAAGTTTGTCTACTCCACTCTGGCCCTTTCTAGAAAGAAGAGAAAAAAAGTGACATCTAATAATCACCAGAGGAAAAGTATGCCTGTGTCATGTGTCATCATTCTCCTCACCATAGACCTCTCACCTGGTATTTCCCCTTACTCTATGTTCTTGATATAGACACAGACCAGCAGCAATGATAGGGAAATAAGACTTATCAAAGAAATAAGAAACAGCTAGTGGAGGCACACAGAAAAAAAAAAAGAAACAGCTAGTGAAAAGGTGGCATTGTATGCACCATCAATATTCCTGGATTCTTGACCTATAGGTGCTCATAAAATGAGTTGTAATTGTGTTCCATGTACCTTCCCAAGGTGCTTCCATCCCTCCAGTGCTCAAGGTTTCCACATTTCCTCATCAAAGTCTGCAGACACCATGGTGCTCTGATTACACTTACGTATAAGACAGATAAACCTTCGCTCTTATTTAGCCTGGATCTCTGTTAGCATCTGGGTCTGGTAGGATCAGTCTCCCCTAGGAAGGGTGTGTCTGGGCCAAAAGGTGGGCTTCTGAATAGGTTCTTCATCCCAAAGTAAGGTCATGGTGGGATTGTAAAGATAAATATTAAAAACAGAGTAAGCCAAATTCTGACACCTCACTGTAGAACTATATTGGGTCAGTCACTACTTGAAGATCTTGGGAAATGTAAAGCAAGAGCATAGTGGGAGTAATGAACCTGAACCCCTTTGCATATTGAGAATCTATGGGGATGAAAAAAACAGTTATGAATTTCTATCCTGTGGATGGTTGCTTCCTGCCTCCTCTCTCTGGAATCACCTGTGGTCAGGTAATTGTATGAGATATCCATACAGCTCCATTGGCTGGCAGTCTGTGAGTATTATTTAGTAGGAGCCCAGTACCTCACAAGGACAGAAGGACTATGGAAAGCCGTGGAGAACTTGAGAGTAGAGGACATGAAAATCTCACTGTCAGAGGACAGAAGACCCAACCTGTTACATAGAAGAATTTGCAGGCACGGATGGAAAAAAGCTTCACCGGTCTACAGGGGCTGCACTCCTGACCAAAGTGGGGTATAGCTCTTTATTCCATAAAAGAGAAAGCCAGTTCTGCATTCTCTAAGGCACAGAGAGGGACCATCTTAAGAAAGAGACCTGACTGCAGGCCTGATTATTTATTTGTCTAAGGCTCTGACTTTTTCTCTTAAAAATCTGTAGGCTGCCGGGTGGTAGTGGTGCACTCCTTTAATCCCAGCACTTAGGAGGCAGAGGCAGGTGGATTTCTGAGTTTGAGGCCAGCCTGGTCTACAGAGTGAGTTCCAGGACAGCCAGGGCTATACAGAGAAACCCTGTCTCAAAAAACAAACAAACAAAAAAAAACCAAAAAAACAAAAAAAAAATCTGTAGGCTATAAGTGGCTCTTTCATGCTGACTCTCCCTTCGCTACACTGTTTTCTGAGGATGCTCTTTCTGTGGTGTCTCTGCAAACACCACAGCCAGCAGTGGATCAAACCGTGAGAGATAAGGAGGAAATCTGGTTCATCACTACTTGCTATGTAATGTTGGTTTAAACTTTGAGAGTCTGACCATGGTTACTTTATTTTAGGCATATTTAAACAGTACAAATTTCAAATAAAGTTCCCTGCTGATAATTTTCTTAATCTTGTGCCCATAACAAAGCTGAATATGTGACTACCCCAACAATCTTTGTAAAGGACAAGTGACATCTTCCATAGGATAAGTTTTACAGATTAAGGGAGAAAGCAACTCAAGGGAAAGAAGTTCACAATAAAGTTCTGGGGGAACCAATGTTGCTTGGTCATACAGATAACACACAAATCCCTAGGCTATTAAGCATGGCCCCAATGCTCTTAGATTTCTGGGCAGAAAATGGGTTACACACTACATTCTTGAACATACAACACTGTGTGCCCAATATCCCTTGTTTCCCTGGTGGTTATCTGTAAGCAGAAGGGCATACATTCCTACTACAACTCCCTGTGGATTTTCAGAGATTTAATGGAGGAGGAGGAGGAGGGGAAGGGGGAAGGAGGAGGACAAGGAGGAGGAGGAGGAGGAGGAGGAGGAGGAGGAGGAGGAGGAAGCAGAAGCATTGAATTTGTAATTTTTAAATCAAGATCAGAACAATAGAAGAATGACCCTTGACCCCTGACACAGAATAGGTTGTGATCCAGCTCCAAGTGCAAAAGTCTTCTATCTCAACTAACAGCCCTATGACACTGTCATAGGTAAAGGACTCCACACACCATTTTCTTGACTCTTCATAGCATTCATTTCAGACAGTGAGGCTGATGAAAAGAAATCTCACTTTCCTGACATTTTGGGACTTACATGTCAAAGAGACCTATGCTTCCTCACTTGAGGTGGATAATTCTGACTTTGGAGGAGATGCCTCATATTTCATCTGAGTGTTACCTTAAGCAGTGAGACACTTCTGTAATTTAGTGAGACCCCAATAACTTATGAGGCAAGATGCAGCCAGACACAGTGAATGGGTCCATCCACCAATAGTCAGTACCAGCATTCAACATTTGCTTCTACATGGAAGTAAAATATACCTGGAGATAGTCAGGATATACATTATGCAGTAGAGTCTTAATTGGGTTCACCCCATTGTCATGCCTTTCCCAGAATGTCTTGGTTGAACAGCCTGAAGGCACAGACATTTTCCATGTGAGGATCTTTCTGTCAGGTTAAGTAAGTCTTGCTCATCATAGCCCAAGAACCAGAAACCTCTGGTATTGGTTTCTTGGATTTCCCAGTCCAAAGTTGCATGAAGGATGTGAATACCTGGCTTTATCAGGCAGAGACTTATCAGAAACATCACTGGTGTATTCAATCAGCCTAACTGTGTTCAGCCTCTACCCTGCCTTCAGATTCTGTGCTTCTGTCTCTCTCTACTCACACCCATCCTGGCCCATCTGATCCATGAACTTAGACAGAATCCCCCTAAGGTTCTCCTCCTTCTCCTGCCCTTCCTAGGTCTCTCTTTTCTAGGTTTCAGATCCAACATGCTTCTTGATCCTGGGACCCAAGTGTCTATCTCCTCATAGCACAGAAAGAACTCATCATCAAGATATCCCAGGGCCAGGAACCCTACAAACCAAGACCCCTCTTGGTACAAAGATACTAGTTCATAGTACATGAGTATGGGTTCCTGAGAGAGTAGAAGACAGAGGACCCTCTTGAAAAGCTGGTGGCTTTTACAGCCAGCTCTGCCTGGAGAAATTGAACTAAGACTGTTTTGTACTGTTGTGTGAGAGTAAGAAGCCAAGTAGAACTTTTTTGTTATAGTATGAAGAATAATGGAGGGGAGAGAGAGAGAGAGAGAGAGAGAGAGAGAGAGAGAGAGAGAGAGAGAGAGAGAGAGAGAGAGCAGAAATTTATTTAAAAGTCACACAGGGAAAAGAGGGACAGTATGAATTTCTACAGAAAGCAACACAGGATTATCAAATCACCAGCACCTCACACTGAGCCTCTGCAGATGTGACTTCAGTGATGACACAGCTCCATCCTGAGTGTCAGGTGATCAGCCTTTGTACAGAGTACTAAACAGAAGATGTGAGCAAACCCATGGTACACAACACTACTAAAGATAAATGTGTTTCATACAGTGTCTGGAATGAAGTATTAACATGTTGCCATATTCATGGATGCTAATCTGTGCTTGGTAAATGTATTGGCTGGAATTGTGTATCAACTTGACACAGGCTGGAGTTATCACAGAGAAGGGAGCTTCAGTTGGGGAAGTGCCTCC
>NW_022196904.1:15547763-15548261 GCF_008632895.1 Mastomys coucha
AACTACTAAAGTGAAAACTTTGCATTACTGGGACTATTGATGCTGGTTAGCTGGAGCTAAGAAATTAGGGGTGATTAACAAGAAACCAGCATCACTGAGGTGACATCTTCTGGGAAGTGTTTTCTGAGAGCACAAAGAGGCTGTGTTCCAGAGATAGCCAAGGTTGTACCTTGTGCTGCAGCAGGACTTGTAATGTGTAAGAGTCACCCAGGTGGTACTGGTTTTGACAGCATGAAGGGGTCATGCAAAGGAGCTGAGGCTCAGCACAGTGAGAAGCCATGGAAGGCCAAAAGTGAAGGTGCAGTCTCAGTTTGCAATTGATGACCCAGGACTGAAGGTGTCATGCAAAGGAGTTGAGGCTTCGCACCATGAAGACAGTCTATGAGAGGATATTGGTAAAGCCTAGTTACAGCAGTGTTTTGGGAATGCCAATGTAAGGAAAAATTAAAGCTTTAAACCTGTGCTGACTAGGAAGAAAAGTTATGGGCCTAAGAATCC
>NW_022196904.1:15548650-15567406 GCF_008632895.1 Mastomys coucha
CAGTGGAGTACAGGCATCTGGAGCCCAGAAGACAAGATGTGTGCTACAAAGGGCAAAGCTGGAGAAGTAATCAAAGCCCTTAGAGGAGCCCAGAAGATCATGAGTTGGATCCCAGACGTTTGTTTTGCTTTTGATTGTGACTGTGCCCTGATATTTTTGCCTCTTGAAGGAAGAAAGTATTTTAGTGAAACCCACAGTTAAGAGACTTTGAATTTTAAAAGATATTGGACATTTTAAGTTGATTGAACTTTTATTATGTAAAGACTATTGGGATTTTAGATCTTGAGAATGAATAAGAAAGTAAGGGTTGAGGCTTAATAGTAATGTGTTTGTGTGTCAAGTTAACAAGGGGTCAATTGTACTGGCTGGTTTTGTGTATCAACTTGACACAACTTGGCTGGAGTTATCACAGAGAAGGGAGCTTCAGTTGGGGAAGTGCCTCCATGAGATCCAGCTGTGGGGCATTTTCTCAATTAGTGATCAAGGGGGTAGGGCCCCTTGTGGGTGGTGCCATCCCTGGGCTGGAAGTCTTGGGTTCTATAAGAGAGCAGACTGAGCAAGCCAGGGGAAGCAAGCCAGTAAGGAACATCCCTCCATGGCCTCTGCATCAGCTCCTGCTTCTTGACCTACTTGAGTTCCAGTCCTGACTTCCTTTGGTCATAACAGCAATGTGGAAGTAAGCTCAATAAACCCTTTCCTCCCCAACATGTTTCTTGGTCATGATGTTTGTGCAGGAATACAAACCCTGGCTAAGACAGTAAACAAGAGGCTTATGGGGGGGATGGAGAGACTTCTCAGAGGATAAGAAAGCTTGCTGCTCTTGCAGAAGACAAGAGTTTGATTCCCAGCATCCATATCAGGAATCTCACCATCACCTCTAACTCCAGCTCCAGGGAGTCTGACACACCTTCCTGACTTCCACAGGCATCTTCACACATGTATCATACACTCAGATTTATACTTACACATACACAGAAATAAAAATAAAAGAAAGTTTTAAAAGAAGTCTTAAAAGGAAGCTATGGTTTTCTTCTATCTTTGCATAGGTTCTAGGTGTTGAACTAGGGTAGTAAGGCTATTACAGAGGATAATTTATCTACTGAGCCATCTCACAGGCCCAAGAAGTTTATGTTAGTCAGCTGTCTGTCACTCAAACAAAAAACCTATTATATATTACATAATAGTATATAAGATAAGAATTTAATTAGATAAATATTTATCATTGAAACTTAGGACTCATGATAGGTTTTGGAACACATCGGACAGAAATACTATTAGATCCAGCTCAAATATACTTTTGAGACCTACATTATTGGACCATGGACTCTGAGTAACAAGAATGAGACTACACATTCTTCAGGTGTAGTCCACACAGCACTCTGATGAGGGATGTCTACTCTATCTCAAAAGAAAAGTAATCTTATAAAAACTAACAAAGAAAGAACATCAAAATCAAGCAACCTGATGTTAGGAAACTAGATTAGTGAGTAATAATGTTCACTCTGTAAACATGAGGACTTGAGTTCCAGCACCTACATAAAAATCAGAACATGGCTGTACATGCCTGTAACCCTTCCCCCCAGATTTAAAGAACTGATACAGTCTGTTCTGAAAACTCAAGGACCAGCCTGCTAAAACCATGAACCTGAACATCAGTAAAGCCCATGTCTTGAATGCTTCAGGGGGTAGCACAGGCCATGGGCATCAACTCAATATGGATTCCACTTGGATCATGGGTCTTGACTATCAATGGGCACTGTTGGGAGCACAAACTTCAAACATCCATATGGCCTCTGGCAGTAACACAGTTTACAGGCATCAACACAGGCTGCAGCAGCAGCACACCAGCACAAGCCCTGGCTGTAGCATGGGCTGCTTATAGCAACATGGCCTTCAGAGGCAGCATGGATGATGGAAGTTTTTTGAGGAGGTCCAATCCAGAAAGCAAACCATTCTTTATCTCAAACATCCTGCTGCGATGCGGAGTCAGGGTGGTTGTGTGGCTGGGCAGTACATTCAGGGACAGTACCTTCTTTATTTTTTATAAATTTAATATTATATGCTTTTATTTAAATAGTTAAAATATTTTTTAAAATTTTAATTATATTTTTTAAAATGTCCCAATAATGGAAATTGAAGGTTACATTTACAACAGATTCATTCATTCTCTCTGGTACTCTTCTCTGTATTTCTAGGCACAGGGTACCACTACAGCTTGTGCTTGAGTTCCAGTTGCAAGGGCAGCAGCACTGGCTCCTACATGGTGGCTTCAGGAGTGTTAGTCAGAGTGAGAACAGGTACTGACTTAGCAGCAGCTGTTGCTCATCCATGCACAGAGCCCAGTATGGACAGTCGTGTCATCAGCCGCAGCCTGGTGATGGATACGCGGAGTACCTGTGTGTGGAGGAGACTTCACTTTAGCTTCTAGTTCAACACAAGCTGTGTGTGCCATGGCCAGCTTGGCTTATCTTTTAGCTCATCAGGCAGGCAGTTGTTGATCAACACTGATATTTCTAGGAAATTCTGAATAGGCTTAGTGAATAGGTATGTATCCCAAGAGAGCCGTGTAGATATTAGTCATAAGAAATATAACTTGAAATTTGATTGAATCTGAAAATATAGATTATCAATCACAAAAAAGGACATCATTCTCAGTGTGATGGGGCTCAGAAGGATAAAAGAAGCTGCCTTTAACACCATGACATTGCAAAACTTACAGAGACAGGGAGAGTTCCATGAGGGAGCTGAGGGGTGTGATTGCTCCCTGTCTCTTCAGCTGTGTCAGTAAAACAGATGTTTTTGATGAATATCTTTTTGCCCTAATCCCCTCCCACCTTTGACTAAAATTCCAGGCTTCCTAGGCCCTGACAACAGCATTCTAATTCCAGCTGAGAAGTAGATTACACCCCTTATCCTCAACAGAAGTTCAACTAGATCAAAAGGAAACTCCCTGACAAAGTGGATAAATGGATACCTATAGTATCTACTGACATGGTAAGATTGTATGGCCTTAAAATTTTTGTCCTCTCTGTGCGAGCTGAGAGACCAGATCTTTTGGGTTCAAACTCCATCTCAGAGAACCTGACCAAAGGTTGAACTTGAGTTATCTAACAAGCCATAACCTAGCACCAGTTTCCAGGTTACAAGCCTGCCCCTGGCACTTCACTTCCTAACAACTATCAATCAGGAGAAAAGCAGAAGTTTAATGTTTGGCTCCCAGCACCAACCAATTATGTTAAAGGCCATAATGGCCACCCAATCAAATATGTGCTGGGCTAGAACCACTTTTGCTTGTTTGCTTGTCTCTATAAATGATTGCCTGAAACTAGGCTTATGGCTCCACCTTCCCATCCTGCTTTCTCAGTGACTATGGTGTGGCCCAGGGTCAAGCTTGTAAATAAAATACTCAGGTGTGGTTGTGTCCGTGTCAGCTCCTCCTTGGTGGTCTTTTGGGACTCACAAATGCTTCCTGGCACTACGTAACCCAACAGATACATGATTCGGGCATGTATCTTTTGATACATTACAAATTTTGTTTCCTATCCAGATAAGAATTCCTAAAGCTCTACCAAAGATTTGACAAGATAGGGAGGGAAAGATGAACCAGGCTGCCATCATCTTAGGCTTAAAAACTATCTTATAGTAGAGACAAATTAGGTTCATTTCTACTTATGATGAAATATGTTTCTCAAATAGTGGGGTATACCCCACCTATGACTTTAACAACAAATGGTTCTATCCAGACTTTCTCGGGAAACAGCACCCATGCTTTTCTATTAAAAGTTTATTGTAACTACCTTGTTATAACCACCTCATTATGACAACCTTGTTATGACTATATTTTAATGACTAACTTGTTATAACCACCTTGTTATGGCTATATTTTAATGACTACCTTATTATGACCACCTTGTTATGACTATATTTTAATAACTACCATGTTATGACCACCTTGTTACTACAGCCTTGTCATGACCATATTGTTATGCCCACCTTACAACCATATCTTTATTTCTGAAGGTTATTAAGGCTCATTTGTTCTGGATATGTTCTCTTCCTGTAACCCACATATTTACATGATATCCACTCCATTTTGAAACCTACTATTTCTAGGGGATTCAAAAGAAAAACACTTTTAATGTCTAATTGCTTGAACCCAGGCTTTAGGTAGACACAGCCCATGCATATGAATAAAAATGCTTGCTTTAATTAATTGCTTGCTTTAATTAATTTGCCGATAATGATTTATGTCAGTGGCCTTTCTCCATAGATCAGCTAGAATAGCAATACTAACAAAGATAGCTGAGTGAGTTCAACAAAAACTCAAAGGGCCATTACAGTTGCTGTCAATGAAGAGCTGCTTGGGTGCCCTGTTGTCTCTTAGTGCCTAAAGAGGTGATTTCTTCTACTCCAAGATGTACTTCTTACAGTGGACAGTTGCTTTAGATGAGAATGACTTAATCTGTGCCTTTAAATATTATGTACCTATATATCTATATGCAATCATGTAAAATACTTAAAAGATATATTTGATCTCTATGATCTCTTTAAATACAAAGTAATAAATAAGTTTTTTTTAGGAGGAAGCTAGTTTTATTTGTTGTTTTATATTAGATATTTGCTTTATTTACATTTCAAATGATATCTCCTTTCCCGATTTCTCCTCCAAAAAAAAAAAAAAAACCACTGTTACCTCCCCACTACCCCTACTCACCAATACACACTCTCCCACTTCCTGGCCTTAGCATTCACTTACACTGGGGCATAGAACATTCAGAGAACCAAGGGCCTTTCCTCCCACTGATGACTGACTTGGCTATCCTTTGTTACATATGCAGCTGGAGCCATGAGTCCCCCCATGTGTACTCTTTGGTTGGTGGTTTAGTCCCTGGGAGCTCTGAGGGTACTAGTTAGTTCATATTGTTGCTCATCCTAAGGGGTTGCAAACCCTTCAGCTCCTTGGGTCCTTTCTCTAGCTCCTTCATTGGGGACCCTGTGCTCAGTCCAATGGATGGCTGTGAGCCTCTACTTCTGTATAAGTTAGGCACTGGCAGAACCTCTCAGGAGACAGCTATATCAGACTCCTGTCAGCCAGCACTAGCTGGAATCCACAGTAGTGTCTGGGTTTGGTGACTGAATATGGGAAGGATTCCCAAGTGAAGCAGTCCCTGGATTGTCCTTCCTTCAGTCTCTACTCTATAGTTTATGTCTGCAACTCCTTCCATGGGTATTTTGTTCCCCCTTTTAAGAAGGAATGAAGTATCCACACTTTGGTCCTCCTTCTTCTTGAGTTTCTTGTGGTTTGTGGATTGTATTTTGAGATTTTTCAAGGCTTCTGCCCTATATTCAAAGTTATACAATTGTCTTCCTATCTTAACATAAAACGGAGAGATCTACTTATATGACTATAGAAAGATATAACATTTATTTCATGTAAATGAGTGCCCTGTCTTCATGCACACTAGAAGAGGACATCAGATCTCATTACAGACTATTGTGAACCACCATGTGGTGTCTGGAAATTGAACTCAGAACCTCTGGAAGAGCAGTCAGTGTTCTTAACTGCTGAGCCATCTCTCTTGCTGATGAATATGAATTCTCTCTCTCTTTTCCTGCTTGAAAATTTGTAAAATTGTCCATCAGCTTTGATATAAAGTCTGTGATATTATGGGATAGAAACTGTCTCAAAAGATTCCAGATCAAGAAATGACTGTTTACACACTGTTAAACCCTCTATTTGGGAAAGGAATATCTACTGATATTATGTCTAGTATATCTGGGTTTCCTCTTATAAAGGAGAAGTGATCCTTAGAATGCAACTTTTCTTAACTTAAAAATAACACTTTTTTAGAAAAAAGAAAGATATAATATTAAATAATAAAAATGTTATAAGTATAAATGATATTTTATTGAATAAAATTATATAAAGAATAAATATCATTTTAATAACTAAGAATGTATATATAAAGATTAAGAAAGACATGTTCACAAAACATGATGCTAAAATATTTTAAGCATTAGAAAACTCTGAGTAATTTGTTTACAGCATATAAAAATTATGAAAAGACTGAATAATAATAATATTTGTGGTATTAAAGTTTATAAAGTCTAAGACTGACAATTTCAAAAAAACTGGTTTTAATGTATATAACATCTATCTGGATTTTATGAAAGGAAAACTCTTATCCAAGATCAGACTTGGCAAGTCCAGTATGAGACTAGAGTGAGTCTCCTAAAAGAGTCAAGTTTTCAGTTTCTGGGTAGTCGATTGCTCCCTAGGCTGTAGTTATCATTCTACATCATCTGAAACTGAAATTTTCCATCTTCTCTTTACCAACACTGTCTGACCTTGGTGGATTTTCTATCTGCAATTAGTGTAGATGATGCAGTCGTTTTTAATAAATTTGGATGGCATAAGACATCAGCTTATGCAAGACCTCATGGTCACAGCTGTTTTTTGTCTTCTTTATGACTTATCCTTGGTCCTTCTACTCTACATTGTGCTGGTAGAGCCTCTGATTCCCTTAGGCTCAGGTCAAATACACTCTCTCTGCCACCACCATACTCATGTTCCCCTCTCAAGGCTCTAATGATTCCAAAGATATTATACCAAGACCCAGCACACAAGGAGTCCCTAAGATGATCATTGTCTCCTCCATTTGTCTCAAGATACAGGATACTTAAAACCCTCAACTAACCTGCTATTGAGCCAAACACTTATGTGCCTTGCAAGGAATTGCATCTTCTTATAGATACCGAACTTGTTCTTGTTGCTATGGAAACACAGTATCCCTGAGGATAACCTACATATGCCTCCTAAATGCAGTGATAACAGCACGTTAGTCTGCCAGTTCTGGATAGCAATTGATCATCCTCCCCCACCAGGTTTTCAGAAATCTGTGGTGATATTACTCTTCCTAGAGAGTCAGAGACACTTCTTCAGAAAGTCACATTGTCCTTTATGTATAAAATTTGCTCCATGGACCTGCCTTCTTCAGCACAGCAATTGTGGGCCACAGACACACAGAGCCTCAGCTTACCATGCAACACAGTGTAGGAGGAGTGAGACATCCAGAACTTCCTGCCACCATGCCAGGAAGCACAGGTTAGCTAGAATGTCTTAGAGGTGCAGCCCGGCCCGGCAACAGGTGTGGCTCAGGCAGCCGGGCTCTTGGAAGAGTGGCGGGACCGTCCACGGGTCCTGCGGCTCTCCTGCTCTGGGCTGGTTCATACGGGAAGGGCGGTTGCGGAAGTCTGCCCTCTGACTACATCTCCCTAGTAGCTTTGCGGTGGCTGCAATAATGTGAGTGCTCGGAACCCTAGAGCACAAATTCATATCTGCAAAAGCACTTTCGCGATGACTAGGTACATCTAGTGGTTTAAATATTTACCAGTTGGCGGTTTTCTGCCGATCAGGTCAGGCAGTGTATACTAGGGACAGAGACTTGATTTGATGCGGGCTTGAGGTCTGCACTTGCCGAGATTTCCTCGGTCAGGCAGTTCACTGGGCTGGTCAGTGTGGAGTGCGTGCTGTCCCGGACGCCTAATTGAGTTCTAGGAGTATAGATTGCTTTTTACTGGGAGGTGCTTTTTAAAATTATGGTTATGACTTTATATTCCTTAAGAAATTAAAATTAATAGGGTTGGATTTGATGGTTTTCCATTGAGTATTATTTACAGTCTGGTTACAAGTTTATATTAAGAAGGATTCTCAAGGCAATGCTCAGTCCAAAAACGGGTACCATTTATTGGAACCAGAAGACAGTGCCGAGGGCCCAGAGACTGCCAATTCAGGAAGATATTTATCTGAGCTCCTCAGAGCAAGGCCAGGACGCACAGGAGTGGAATTATTATCCACATGGCACACAGTATTTACCCCAGAAATGGGAATTAAGATTCTGTCTACTAGAAATATTGCTCAGTTTATCTTGGTTCCTTTGTCCTCTAAGGTTATTGCTAATGAGACAGGACAGAGTTGCTCTGGTGCTCCTGAAATTTTTTGGCTACAGTCTATTACAAATTACAGGCCTTTTTCTTACACTGATTTTTGAAGGAAAATGTTTTTAAGAGCTAGTATTATGTAACTCTAATGAGTTGGCTTATAGGCAGAAGTCCAAGCGGGACATTTATATATATGGAGGCCATAAGCCTTATCATGATGACACTTTTTCCATAGTGGCTACTGTATTTCCTGTGCTCCATACAGATAATATCAAGGAGATTAATAATACTCCTGTGTGGGTTGATCAGTGGTCTTTATCTCTAGAGTAAATAGAAGCAGCTTCATTGCTAGTGTGGAAGCAATTAAAAACAGGTCATCTGAGGAAATCAAATGTTCCGTGGAACACGCCTATTTTCGTGATTAAAAAATAATCAGGTAAAAGATTTTAAGAAGATTTATGATTCTTTGATTTGACTGAGACCATTACAGACTAGATTGCCATCTCCTGTGGCAATTCCTAAAGGATTTTACAATATAGTTATGGATTTATTGCCTTTATATTATAGGGGTTACCAATTGCCCCAGAGAAGGTGCAGAGACCATTTGATAACCTTATATGATTTTCAAAAATTACTGGGTGATATTAATTGGCTTCGTCCCTATGTAAAACTTACCATGGGAGACTGGAAGCCCTTATTGATATTCTCAGAGGTAATGCTGATCTGTATTCTCCTAGATCCTTAACTAAAGAAGAGATTTCTGCTTTACAGCAGGTAGAAAAGACTATTGAGAATCAATTCATTACTTACATAGATTATTCGTTACCTTTACATTGTTGTGGCAGTAAAAACCTATTTGTGGATCCATTCATAGATATCTCCAAAACTGAATATCGTGCCATATTATGAAACTTTTGTACAGATTAACTACTTACTCAATTTAGATTCCTAGAAACTGTAGATATTCTTTTCCCAGGGTAGATTAATAAAGTTTTTATATATACATGAAGTTATCTTTCAAAGGTAACTGCTTGGAAGCCAATAGACATTGCCCTTGTGGTATTTACTGATGGCACACCTAAGAAAGAACTAGTTATCTCATTATTAGTAAACAGGTAATTAAGTATTCCTGGTCTCTCTGCTAAATTGGCTGAATTAACAGGGTTTTGAAGGTCTTTGAAGCTGTGTCTGAAACATTTAATTTATACTCCAACAGCTTCTGTTTGCCATTATAGACAGTTTTAAGATAAACATGCCAACAGGACTTCTATTTAATCAGTTACCAAAATATCCTTCTTGCACGTAAAAATCAATTCTATATTGGTCATATTAGGGCTCATTCTGGCCTGCCAGGACCTTTAGCCAGAGGCTATGACCATTGACAGAGCCCTTATATAGAGAGATTATGGTTTCAGATCCTGTGGCCTTAACTAAACGGGATCATAATAAGTTTCCATTTTTCCAGCCAAACTCTGAGGCTCAAACTTAAAATTTCCAGTGAACAAGCAAGAATGATCGTTAAACAGTGCCCTAAATGTGTTATTTTATCTCCAGTCCCACATTTGGGGGTACACCCCAGAGGGCTGGTACCTTATAGTACCTGGCAAATGGATATTACACTTTATGCAGAATTTGGAAAGTTTAATTATATACATGTCTGCATTGATACTTGTTCAGAATTTATATTTGCTTCCCTGCATACAGGAGAAGCCTCTAAGAATGGATTTGACTAGCTTTCAATGTTATGAGCCTTCTTACACTGGTAAAAAAAAATTTTCTTTCATTTCCTTTTACTAAGATTTTGATTGTTGAATGTGCATGTCGCACGATTAAAAAAAAATTGCTTTTCTAGACCAAGGGAGGGAATCTCTTCGCCCAGAGATCTCCCAAGGTGCTTCTTGCTTTTTGAGGCAGGGTCTTATGTATGTAGCCCAGGCTGGCCTCAAACTTACTATGGAGCATGAGGATATCCTTGCCTTCACCTTCAAGAGTACAGACATGCACTGTCATGCCTGGCTTATTTATCTAGATATTTAGTTTTGTGACAGTCTTGCTATGTAGTCCTGGGTAGTCTCAAACTCACAATCCTCCTGCCTTAGTCTCCTGAGTGCTGGGACTAAAGACATCCATATCTTTCCTTAACTTTTGAAGCAGAACTCCATTTGGAAAACATGCTAAGGAATCTTTTCATTTTAATTTTGCTACAGACCCACATTAAAAGTAGGCCTGCGGCAGACCGACATTGGCTCCCTGAAGCTATTTATTCTCATGTGGGCCTGCCCGCCCCACACACCCTGTAATACAGACACAAGACAAGACTTTCTCATTTATACCACGATACAAGACTTCACATGTAACATGAAAACACATAAACATATATCTCTAGCAGCTCTGAGCACCGAGCTGAACGAAACAGGGGACAGACTACCTCTACGCCTAGAGTTACCGCAGTCCACATCCCTCAGAACCAAATCCGAGTACCCAGCCTCATGTGCTGACCCCCTGAACCCCAGCTAAACCAGCTGAAAACCTGGCATGCCAAACCCCTTGGCGGATAGCCCAGCCAAACTCCTGTCGACATCTTGGCGAAAATCCTTGCCATCAAATCTAGCCAGAATTGAGAGCTCTGAGTGCTATAACGTCAACCCAGCCCCAGTTAAAGAGATCTGGAAACCCAGATGGGGCTGCCTCATAAATAAGACTGTAAGTGCATATCTTTTAATTTTTTAGAAGAAAATTAGCCCATCTTGTCCTCAACCCAGGGGCAAAATGTTTCACTCTTACCCCTAAGTCTCAAACCATCTACCCCAGTTCTGGGGAGCTGTCTAGAAATCTCTGTATCCATGATAAATTACCGCTCCTAAGGCACTCCCATGTCTTAGCCACACGTCGGACGCCATCTGAGGGGGACCAGCCCTCGGTCTCTCTTCCTCCGTGGGTAAACACCAACTGGGTTAATTGGGTCCTGGGAAGGCAAACGGTTAACAAGGAAGGACACAGACGCCAGGTAGATGTGAAGAGAGAGAGAGCTTTACTGTAATTCACTCAGTATTTATAGTTAGGCTTGGGAAACAGACCCAGAGGAAATCGACACTTGCCCATATAACATAAACAGGAGAAAATCCATTAACACCAGACCAGAAGGAGATCTTGAAAGGAAGATCCGGTAAACCTTTAACATAAGCATGAGACCTGCTAAGTCTTTGATCTCTGGTGCTGTCTCCAGTCCTTCACACCTGATGCACCGGGTAGAGCTGCTGCCTCCGGAACCCTTTTGCACTGGCCAGAGCAGCTCAACGGGGACACTACACTACTCAATGATAATTTGGTCAAGGAAGGAATAAAGGAAGGCATTCAAGACCTTCTAGAGTTTAATGAAAATGAAGCCACAACATACCCAAACTTATGGGCCACAATGAAAGCACTCCTTAGAGGAAAACTCATAGCTTTAAGTGCCTCCAAAAGGAAACTAGAGAGAGCATACACCAGCAATTTGACAGCACACCTGAAGGTCCTAGAACAAAAAGAAGCAAATTCACCCAAGAGGAGTCAAAGGCAGGAAATAATCAAACTCAGGGCTGAAATCAACCAAATAGAAACAAAAAAACTATACAAAGAATCAACCAAAGCAGGAGCTGGTTCTTTGAGAAAGTCAACAAAATAGATAAACCCTTAGCCAGACTAACTAGAGAGCACAGATATAGTTTCCTAATTAACAAGATCAGAAATGAAAAGGGAGACCTAACAACAGACACTGAGGAAATCCAGAAAATCATGAGATCCTACTACAAAAGCCTATACTCAACAAAACTGGAAAACCTGGATGAAATGGACAATTTTCTAGACAGATACCAGGTACCAAAGTTAAATCAAGATCAGATCAACAATCTAAGCAGTCCCATATCTGCTAAGGAAATAGAAACAGTCATTAATAGTCTCCCAACCAAAAAAAGCCCAGGACCAGATGGGTTTAGTGCAGAGTTTTATCAGACCTTCAAAGAAGACCTAATACCAATACTCCTCAAACTATTCAACAAAATAGAAACTGAAGGCACTCTACCCAATTCGTTCTATGAAGCCACAATTACTCTTATACCTAAACCACAGAAAGAACTAACAAAGAAAGAAAACTTCAGACCAATTTCTGTTATGAATATCGATGCAAAAATTCTCAATAAAATTCTTGCAAACCGAATCCAAGAGCACATCAAAACAATCATCCACCATGATCAAGTAGGCTTCATCCCAAGGATGCAGGGATGGTTCAATATACAGAAATCCATCATCAACATAATTCACTATATAAACAAACTCAAAGGAAAAATAAAACCTATGATCATCTCATTAGATGTTGAGAAAGCATTTGATAAAATCCAACAGCCCTTTATGATAAAAGTCTTGAAAAGATCAGTAATTCAAGGCCCATATTTAAACATAGTAAAAGCAATAAAAAGCAAACCAGTAGCCAACATCAAACTAAATGGAGAAAAACTTAAAGCAATCCCACTAAAATCAGGGACTAGACAAGGCTGCGTACTGTCTCCCTATCTACTGAATATTGTACCTGAAGTCCTAGCCAGAGCAATTAGACAACAAAAGGAGGTCAAAGGGATACAAATTGGAAAAAAAGAAGTTAAATTATTACAATTTCCTGGATGAAATGGACAATTAGTATACTTAAGTGACCCCAAAAATTCCACCAGAGAGCTCCTAAACCTGATAAACAACTTCAGCAAAGTGGCTGGATATAAAATTAACTCAAGCAAATCAGTGGCCTTCCTGTACACAAAGGATAACATGCTGAGAAAGAAATTAGGTAAACAACACCCTTCACAATAGTCACAAATAATATAAAATACCTTTGTGTGACTAACTAAGCAAGTAAAAGAGCTCTTTGACTAGAAGATCAAGTCTCTGAAGAAGGAAATTGAAGAAGACCTCAGAAGATGGAAAGATCTCCCATGCTTGTGGATTGGCAGGATTAATATAGTGAAAATGGCCATCTTCCTGAAAGCAACCTAGAGATTCAATGCAATCCCCATCAAAATTCCAACTCAATTTCTCACAGACTTGTAAAGAGCAATTTGTAAATTAATCTGGAAAACAAAAAATACAGGATAGCGAAAACTATTCTCGACTCTAAAAGAACCTCTGGTGGAATCTCTATCCAGGACCTTAAGCTGTACTAAGCAATTGTGATCAAAACTGCATGGTATTGGTACAGTGACAGGCAGGTAGATCAATGGAATAGAATTGAAGACCCACAAATGAACCCAAAAACCTGTGGCCACTTGATCTTTGACAAATAAGCTAAAACCATCCAGTGGAAAAAAAGATAGCATTTTCAACAAATGGTGGTGGCTCAATTGGTGATTAGCAAGTAGAAGAATGCAAATTGGCCCATTCCTTTCTCCTTGTACAAAGCTCAAGTCCAAGTGGATCAAGGACCTCCACATAAAACCAGATACACTGAAACTAATAGAAGAGAAAGTGGGGAAGTTCCTCAAGCATATGGGCATGGGGAAATTTTCTTGAAGAGAACACTAATAGCTTATGCGCTAAGATCAAGAATTGACAAATGGGATCTCATAAAATTACAAAGCTTCTGTAAGGCGAAAGGCACTGTCAATAGGACAAAATGGCAGCCAACAAATTGGGAAAAGTACCAATTTGTTACCAACCCTATATCTGATAGAGGGCTAACATCCAATATAAAAAAATGAACTCAAGAAGAGAACCAAATAACCCATTAAAATTCCAGAGAACCAAATAACCCCATAAAAATTGGTGTAAGAGGTAAACAAAGAATTCTCAACTGAGGAATACCGAATGGCTGAGAAGCACCTAAAGAAATGTTCAGCATTCTTAGTTATCAGGGAAATTAAACTCAAAACAACCTTGAAATTCCACCTCACACCAGTCAGAATGGCTAGGATAAAAAACTCAGGTGACAGGTGATGCTGGAGAGGTTGTGGAGAAAGAGGAAAACTCTTTCATTGCTTGTGGGTTTGCAAGCTGGCATAACCACTCTGGAAATCAGTTTGGTGGTTCCTGAGGACTCAGCTATACCACTCCTGGGCATATATCTAGAAGATGCTCCAACATTCAATAAGGACATATACTCCACTATGTTCATAGCAGCCTTATTGATAATAGCCAGAAACTGAAAACAATACAGATGTCCCTCAACAGAGGAATGGATACAGAAAATGTGATACATTTACACAATGGAGTACTACTCAGCTATTAAAAACAATGAATTTATGAAATTCTTAAGGAAACGGATGGATCTGGGGAATGTCATCCTGAGAAAGGTAACCTAATCACAAAAGAACACACATGGTATCCACTCTCTGATAAGTGGATATTAGCCCAGAACATCTAAATACACAAAGTACAATCCACAAACCACAAGAAACTCAAGAAAAAAGGAAGACCAAAGTGTGGATACTTCATTCCTTCTTAAAAGGGGGAACAAAATACCCATGAAAGGAGTTGCAGAAACTATGGAGCAGAGACTGAAGGAAGAACAATCCAGAGACTGTTCAACCTGGGAATCCTTCCCATATTCAGTCATCAAATCCAGACACTATTGTGGATGCCAGCAAGTGCTGGCTGACAGGAGCCTGATATAGCTGTCTCCTGAGAGGCTCTGACAGAAGTAGAGGCTCACAGCCACCCACTGGACTGAGTACAGTGTCCCCAATGAAAGAGTTAGAGAAAGGACCCAAGGAGCTGAAGGGTTTGCAGCCCCTTAGGACAAGCAACAATATGAACTAACTAGTACCCTCAGAGCTCCCAGGGACTAATCCACCAACCAAAGAGTACACATGGTGGGACTAATGGCTCCAGCAGCATATATATAGCAGAGGATGGCCAAGTAGGTCATCAATGGGAAGAGAGGCCCTTGGCCCTATGAAGGTTCTATGCCCCAGTGCAGGGGAATGCTAGGGCCAAGAAGTGGGAGAGGGTGGGTTGTTGAGCAGGGGGGAGGTGGGAGAGAACAGGGGTTTGTTGTTGTTGTTGTTTTGTTTTATTTTGTTTTGTTTTACTTTATTTCTTTTTATCAGAGGGGAAACTGGGAAAGGAGATATCATATGACATGTAAATAAAGAAAATATCTAATAAAAGATATCCAGACATTAGATATAGAATTAAAGACTATTTTGTATTGTGTTCCAAAATAGCATCCCCAAATTAAACCTGTATACTTTTCCTTGAAAAGTGTGATCTCCTACATGCTTCACTATTGACTCTATAAAAATAAAAACTGCATTTGAAAAAAAAAAAAAAAAAACAAGCCTGAATTTGCATACCCTGTATCCATGTAAACTCCTCTCCCTGTAGATTGTATTTATAATCCTAGTGCACTTACTCTACAGTAGGGAGTGGAGCCAGGAGAATCATCAGAACCTCCCAAGTTAGCTTACCTCAAATATGCCCTGTAGAACAACAACAAAACATACAAACAAACAAGCCTCTGTCTAAAATAAGGTTGGTGGTGAAGTCACAGTTGAGGTTTTTATGTGGGCTCCACATACACACTGTGGCAAGTAATATCTCTCTCTCTCTCTCTCTCTCTCTCTCTCTCTCTCTCTCTCTCTCTCTCTCATACACACACACACACACACACACACACACACACACACACAAAAACACACACTCCCTAAAAAAAGATAACACTCTTTCAATCATCCTATGAAGTATTTATGAATGAGTTTAATAGATCAAGGAAAAGCTGTGCGTGTAGCAGACTACCCTGCTGGGAGAAATCAAAGATGTACTAAATAAGTAGTTATTAAATACTATGTCATTATTTGTGTGACTGTGGGGAGCCAGACTAAGACTTCTTCAGAGGCCATGATGAAAGGATAAAGAAAACTTTAGATCTGTGTGCTTGTCCAGGAGTGAATTTGACAAGGCTGGTTGATCCATTCCCTTGAAGGAGTAAAGTTGAAGTTCTTGGGAGTTGACTTTTCCCCTTAAGCTGTGGCAAATATCCCAAGGGAGCTGTCTTCTCATGTCAACTTGCCTGATTTAGCTTTCTGCTGACATTGGCTGTTTTCCCTTCTTTGAATGGTATATAAGATGTACTTCTTTGTAAACTTATATAAATCACCAGCTTATGCAAGTCCTAGCTCTAGCCATTGCTTATTTCTTCCTTATTTCTTATCTCTTATCACAACTTGGGGCCATTGATTTCTCTGGTCCAGGTAAAATGTTGCCCAGACATGGGGCATGAGAATGACAGAAATCAAGATTGACTTCAGGCATGATAAATAAGTTGAGTAAAAGAGTCAGACTAAAGGACTGCCTGAAAATCAGAAGTAAATAAGGAGAATAAAAGGAGAAAAACTGGAAAGGTAGCAATGGAACATGTGGGAATAGAACATGGCACAGGTGGAAGTGGAACAGCTGGGAATAAAACACAGCACAGGTGGAGGTGAAAGAGTGGGGAATAAAACATGGCACAGCTGCATTCTAAAGAACACTGCCCATTTTTCCTTTAGACACTTCATCCTCCAGTGTTTTGCTAAAGAGCTTAAAGAAATTCTTTACGTTGCTTCTAAAACTATGATCCCTAGAGTAGTGCCTGTAAATGGGAAGATCTGAGAATGTGCATGAGAAAGTTTTAAAGGTCTATCATCTGTGAGGGCAATTTGAGTTTCATATGGGTGGATTTGTGCTGTGAACTTTGCATGGATCCACAGCATGATGATGATTCATTGTCCTTCAACACCCAGTAAACCAGGTCAGTCTACTCCAAAACAGACAGGAGGAGAAATGATGAAAACATACAGCCAAGAAAATACTGATAAAAGGCCAATGGTGTCATTGTTAAATTTTTCACTTCATGATGCCTCTGAGGACAATGAGGAAATTTTCTTTTTCTTTTCTTATTCTTTTTCTTTTCTTTTTTTAAGATAGTTTTTTTTTCATTTTTTCCAATAACTTGTTTTTTATTCACTTAATCCTGATCACAGCCTCTGTTATGTCCCAATTCCGAGGGAAACCCAGAAGAGCTCAAGAATTGTGAAGTCTATACTCAGTCTCAGAGGCCAGCTTAGGCGTCAGCACCTGGATTGGATTTCCATTCTGGTCTGTCAACCAGACTTTTCCAGAGTCAAAATGAATCTGGGCTCTCATTTTGGTTAGTAAATCTCTCTCCAACAAGGGGTCTGGACATTTAAGGATCACTATAAAGGAGTGGGACACTCGTCCACTCCCCAAGTCCTTTGGGTAGTCCGTGAATATTGTTTGGTGCCTGTGGCTCCCTGGACCCAGGATTTCTTACTAGACAGACCCTTCAGCCTTTACGAGCACCAAATGATAGGCTCCAGTGTCCACTAGGAAGTCCAGAGGCTTCTCCCAACTCTGAGGGTTACCCTGGGCTCAGGGAGGGGGTCCGAGCCCCAACTCCTTCAGTCTTTTTTCTTCCTAGGTAACCATGATTTTACTTTTAAGCTTTTTCTTTGAGCACTCTCTTGTCCAGTTTCCTTCCTCCTTACAATAAGCACACTGATTCTTACCCAAGGCTGGTCAATGGTCCTCTCCAGGTCCTGAATGGTGGATTTCTTTTGATTCCATCCCCTCTGCAATGTTCCGGAGCTGGTGCCTCCCTTCTTTCTGATCCAAATTACCACAGGCTATCAGGATTTTTGCTATATCTCTGTTTAAATCTTTCCTGTTTTAATCTTTTCATTCCTAGTTTCCCTGTTATGGTACACTTTCCCACCACCCCCACTAAATCTCTTAATGACTTCTCAACTAATCCTTCTAGTTTCTGCAGCTTCCTTTTAATGTCCGGTGCTGACTGGTTTATAAATGCCGGCACCACTGTGTTAGAGTTTGCCATATCATCAGAATCTAAATGTGTATAATGGCAGAAAGCATCCATAAGCCTCTCAAGAAACCCTGCAGGGTTCTCATTATCTCTCTGCCTGACGTCATACGCGTTAGCCAAACTTGTGGGCTGCTCAGCAGCTGCCCTGAGACCCTCCATTAGAGACTGGTGACAGAGTTGGAGATGCTCCTTACCTTCCCCCATGTTATAATCTCAAGACGGTCTCCTGAGGGGGAACCCTTCAATATCAGATGGATTCTGGGTTGGGGTGCCATTGGCACCCAGAACCTTCTTCCAAGCCTCCAGGATGATATATTCCCTCTCCTCTCTGGTAAAGAGAATCTGCAACAATTGCTGGCAATCATCCCATGTGGGCTGGTGGGTAAAAAGAAAGATATCTAATAGGCCAATGAGCTCTTTAGGGTTGTCAGAGAACTTGGCATGTTCTCTTCTCCAATTGTAGAGATCAGCCATAGTGAAGGGTCCATAATGGTGTGGCTGGTTCCCCTGCCCATCAATTGTCCCTGTCACTCTAAGGTGTAAGATAGTGGAATCTGCCTCTGATGCTTTGGCCTTGGGTCGTGCCACGGCATGTCTGCTTCTGGTCCCTTGGGTCAGAACCCCTCTATCCCTGATGTGGACACTATCGGAACCTGGGGCACCCTCTCTGGTGAATACACAGGCAGGAGTAAACCTGTTGCAGAGACCACTGGCTCTGCCGGGGGAGTTCCTTGGGGTGGGTATACCTCTGTGGGTTCTGTGGGCATGGGTGAAGATAGGAGTGGCAGAGGTGCCTGTCTGTGCCACGCCGATCACCCTGACCAGCAGGGAAGAAAGACTAGCACACCAGTTCCTTCCAGCCATAGTTTACTCAAGAGCTGTTAGTTACATGGGAATCAAGGATGTGCCCCCGAATGGTCCATGAGTGCTGCTTAAATACCCTTCGTAGGACTGCCCATGAGCCCATACCA
>NW_022196904.1:15568738-15570840 GCF_008632895.1 Mastomys coucha
AAAAGGAGGCCAAACACACACAGGGGTAGGGCCGAAAGAAACATTCTGAACAGACTTAACCATTTCCACATTCTTATAAAAGGGATGACCATAAAAATAAGATGGGGTAGAAGAACCCTCCACTGCAGTGGCTATAACACCAGGAGAGGTGGTTTCTGAAAAATTCGCTATCCCATGTCCTCCCCCACCAAGCATAACAAAAGGGGATAAATCAGTACAGCTGCCATTAATTCCACACAACAACCAAATATTAAAGGGATTAGCAGGAAGCGCCAGACGAGGATCCTGCATGGTCTCTTCTAGTTCTTCCATCTCATCCTCTGAGCTATCTTCCGACCCTGACTCTTGGCTCTTTATCTTGTCTCTCAGGCTGGGATACAATCCTGTCGATTTTCCTTTCTCCTGTTCGTTTGACTGCCTTGAACTGCTGGAACGAGTTTCTGACCTCATCTCTTTCACTTGCTCCAAGGCTTCCGTAGTTGCCTGAATCGCAGGGAGGCACTCTTTGCTAGTCAAACAGCTGCGGATGACTTTCCAGATTCCTCTTATCCCTGTCTTTCCCTTTTTATCCTATAGAGTGCCCTCTTCCCATGCCCAATCTAAGTCCTTCCCTAACTATCCCAGCATGGCAGTATAAGATTTCCTGACACAGCAAACCAAGGAGACACAGTTTCCACCTCATTAAGGAATTGAGCCAGGACTTTATCTTTAAACTTCAGTCCTTTGCTGCTGAGCAGCTCGTGAAGAGCCGCCTTCACTGGACATGATGGTGAGGTTCCCATGATTAGTAGTGACACTGGGCGATGACAGTTAAGACAAAAACACACCACCAGGGTCGTAACAACTACCACTACAATCACTAGGAGAACTATCCAAGGAGATACTCCTCCAGGCACAAACATAATCTGCCAGCTATCTTACTTTCACCTTTGCTTGCCTCCTTCCGAGGACCTTAATATATGAAGCCTCCTTCTGAGGACTTTTCCACTGATGGGCCCCACTTACCGGTCACTTACTGATCGATCACCCTGTCTGCTACTGGTTCTGGAACTCCGGGAATTCTAAAGGATTCCCCGAATGGGCCACCAGTTGTGCCACGCTGATCACCCTGACCAGCAGGGAAGAAAGACTAGCACACCAGTTCCTTCCAGCAACAGTTTACTCAGGAGCTGTTAGTTACATGAGAATCAAGGGTGTGCCCCTGAATGGTCCATGAGTGCTGCTTAAATACCCTTCGTAGGACTGCCCATGAGCCCATACCACGTCCCGCGCCTTCATAGGCTATAGCCTCAAGACGAAAGATCAGACCACTGGCAGGTGCAACCCTCTTGCCAAATAAGGACTTGTTTACTCCTTAGCAGAAGAATGGCAGGCGCTATCTTTAAGGCACGGCAGCAGCGCTCCACACCTGTCCCTCTCCCACCGTCCAAGGCAGGAGTTGATTCGCCTGTTCGGGATTTCCAAGGACAGGCGGGAACTCTTGTGGTGGATGCATTTATGGATGACCTGCCAGCCAAGGCACATACCCTGGCCCTGCTGCCTGCAGAAGTGCAAGTGGAAGCTCCGGTGGACTGGCTAGCCTAGGTGCCTGTGCTGGCCCTCCTGCCTGCAGGACTGCAGGAAGAAGCTCCAGTGGACCAGCTAGCAGAGGCAACTGCCCTGGCCCTGCTACCTGCGGGAGTGCAGGAGGAAGCTCTGGTGGACCAGCTAAGGCAGGGGCCACCTCTTCAGTCAGAGCTGGTGTCTGAGTATAAGGCTGTGGGAGTATGACCACTGCTGACATGCTATCCTGTAGAATAGGATAGGAAAACTTTGAAGCCTTGGAATCCTCCCATTTTTGTTCTTTTGCCATCAGAGCAGGCATAGTTTCTGGGAGCAAAATAACATTAGTCAGGGGTAATAAAAAGGATTTCACCCAAGGTGGTGGGTTGACAACCAAATCTTTCCAGACTATAGTGTAAGGGACTTGGTCTGGATGTCCCCGCACCTTCTGGAAACTTTGTTTTCTACCACCAGCACCATGGGAACATAAAAAGAAATTGTGGTACATCTACACAATGGAGTACTGCTCAGCTATTAAAAACAATAAATTTATGAAATTC
>NW_022196904.1:15571741-15584165 GCF_008632895.1 Mastomys coucha
AAAAAAAAAAAAAGAAAAGTTCCCTCTGCTGGCCATCCCACTCTGAAAGTAGGCCATTCTGAGCTGCAATATGCCTCCATTTTCTTCTCGCTCATGTCCACCAAGAGATTGTGAGCTCTAGTCTTCACTTCCTTAAAGTGAGCCAAGATGATGTTAAGGGGGTGGGAAGGAAGAAAATGATAGTTAGTCTGTCCCATTGCATCAGTCACCATCCAATATAGCAAAACGCTAAACACTATGAGAAACACCGTTGACAGAACCACACGCACAAGATAGCTACGCCATGACTGGAAACAAATCCAAATGCTAGGACCCATAGACTGCAACCTTGGAAAGTGGAACCGAGGAAGATGCAAAGACTGTGTCGATGCCTCTCCTCGAACACTTCTAAACGACGGGCAGGAACCTCATCTGCCCTGAATTCTGAGACAACAGGAATGTCTCTCTGCCTCTCACAACCATAGCCATAAAGTGCATCTGCTATGACTACTTCTGGTCGCATATGCTGTTACCTCGAGCATTTTCCTGATGCTGAAATACAGCCAGAAAGAACAACGTGAACAGTGAACAACAGAGAATACAGAAACACTGACACTCACCACACTCACTCGCCAGCTTTGGACTCTCTGGACTATGGATTCCAGAGATCAGCTGAGGAATCCCGGAGGAGCTCCCAAATGTTATGCCCCAGTTCTGCAGGAAACCCAGAAGAGCTCAAGAATTGCAAAGTCTGCTGCAATTTGCAAAAGAGTCCTTTTTATTCCGAGTCTTGACTCGGATCACACAGCTCCTATAGCATAGGTTCAGAGGGCGACCCCCGGCTCGGGTACTTTAACACTTATATACAGAGCAGTTAGAAATTCTTTGAATGCTTAAGGTGAATGGGAGGGGAGGCAGGTTAGGTAAGTCATAATTCAGACATGATGCCACTTGGTAGGGCCGAACTATGAGACTGAGACGGGGACTAAAGATTGTCTTTTGTGGAGCTATCAGGAACTAGATTTACGGCCAGCCATAACTGTCTGTGACCTCTCATTACCTCTTTTCTATGATTTAAATGTGGGACCCTAATCTCCTTTCTTCAAGGATAGGCACCAGCTGCACCTGGTTATCTATAAGAAGAGTTCAACCACCGAAGTTGAGGAGCCTTTGACATTTGTCTTACTCAGGCTGGTACCCACAGCTCCTTGAGTCTTCTTGGAGTATCCAGGAAGGTAGAAAGAACCCCTGCATTTGCTGCAAGGGCTAGGGGAACAGGGCTTCTGAGGGTCAATGCAGAGGTAAGCTGCAGAAGCAAGCCTAAGGGTGCTTGCTGTGGGAGAGATTCTAGGGGGAAGGAGGACTTCTGCAAGCTACCTGTGCAACTCACCCCTCTTTTCTCTACTCTCAGTCCCATCTATACAAATCCCACTATCATTGTCCCCTCCCCTTCTACTCAGAGAAGGGGAAGCCCCGTCTGGTGACATAGAGCCCTAGAAGAAACAGGCATATCCTCTCCCACTGAGGCCCAACACAGGTAGAGGAAGGAGATCCAATGGCAGGGACCAGAGACCAAGATAGTCCCCCCTCCGCTTGTTAGGAGACCCAGATGAAGACAGAGCTGCACACTGGTGAACAAGTCTCTGTGAGGCCCTATGGGTCTAGGTTAGTTGACTCTATAGGTTTTCCTGTGTTGTCATCAGCGCCTCAGGCTTGTTAAATTCTATCCCCAAGTGTTCTACAAGACTCCCTGGGCTCCTCCTAATGTTTGAAGATCTCTGCAACTGCCTCTATATGCTGCTGGATGCAGCCTCTCGGGAGACATTTATGCTAGATTCTTGTCTGCAAGCATAGTTGAGTATCATTAATAGTGTCAGGGGTTAACTCTCTCTCATGGGCTCAATCTCAAGTTGGGGTAATCACTGGTTGACTGTTTTCTCAGTTTCTGCTCCATCTTTATCTCTATATGTATCTTGTAGGTGAGACAAATTTTGGATTGAAGGTTTTGTGGGTGGATTGATATCCTCCTTCCTCTGGAAGTCCTGCCTGGTTATAGGAGGTGTCCACTTCAGTCTCTATCCCCTTCTGGTAAGAATCTCAACTAGGGTCACACCAGAGACTCTGTATCCTCCCCTGTCCCAACCTCCAGCTAGTCCCAGAGGTGTTCCCCCATGATTGATCTCCATTCTCACTACCAGCCCTCTCTTGACCCCTACACCTGATCACCATCCACACTTCCCTCTCACCCCTCTCTTTCCCAGTTCCCTCTCTCCATCTACCTCTGATAACTATTTAGTATCCCTGTGGCACAGTGGGGCATCTTTTAGGTATATGCCCAGGAATGGTATAGCTGGTTTAAAATCACCTGAGATGTAAAGGAGTAGGATCTCCTACTCCTTTAACTGAACCAAGTACCCCTCTTCTTAATTCACTTACAGAATTATTGGATCTACTATGAAAACCTTCCACCCTTCATTTGTGGAGCCTGAGCCCCCTGATTAAATATGTAGATTTTAAAAAAACATGCTTCTTTTGTTTGCTTATTTTTGTTTTGTGCTTGTTTTGTATTTTTCCAACAGGCAAGGGATTTGACAGTGGAGAAAAAGAGGATATCAGTATGAATGTAGCCTGGAGGCCCTGGCTTATACAACAAGGGAGCCACCCTACTCCTGTGTTCAGTATCTGCACAGAGGAGGATCAGATGGTCCCAGACCAAGCTGGTGGATCAAAGCTGCCAGTAGATTTGAGTGTGGGGTAGGTGGGTAGGTGATAGGCAGACCCCAACTCAGTCAGCTTCATAATGACAAAATATTTCAATTGTTTCCCACCTTCAACTTTTCTATTCTCCTTCCTTAACTCAATTTCTACATATTGCACTTTACCAGTCCATACTTGGAGGCTAATCTATGTGATGACTCCAAATTCACTGACTCACTAAAAGCAGAGTAGCCACTGCTGACCCATTGCTCTGTGCTATTAATGTTTAAGCAGCAAAGCTGACTCTGCAATGTGAGAGTTGTCCACCCCATCTCCTCAGGGTTAAGCATGCTTTTTCTTGTTCTGCCCTTAGCACTGTTCCTAAGTTAGACCCACGCTCTGGCTCTGTGACAGTAGAAAGAAACAAAACAGCCTTAAAGATTTTCATGCAAGATAAAAACTAAACCAGAGCAGGTAGTGTTTCCTAGGGTGCTTTAAGAATTATGCTATTTGATCTCTTCCCTCTATTCTGCAAACCACTCTCTCAACTACCTACAGGCTCAACTCCCTTGAACTAAAAATATGTTTATGTTGGGATTTTTAGTTTTAAAATTTTGGTAAAGTTTTTACATGATGCAAAATACTAACATGCCAACAAAGACCTAACTCTCTGAGATTGACAGATTCCAACAACTACAAAAGAAATCAAGTATAATTACAGATGCTGCCATGAAGAGCCATGGAGGTCACCCTGCTTAAACGCCTAAAGAGGTGATTCATTCTACTTCAGGACACACTTTCCCAGTAGACAGTTGCTTTAGATGAGAATAACATACAGTGCCTTTAAATATCACACACACAGAGACACACACACACCCTACTTAAAGAATTTTAAAGATACTTTTAATGTATACAGACTATTTGAATACAAACTAATAATCAAATAGATTTTTAAAGATCCAACACAGGGCTTCTGCCTCATCTTCTAAGTCAATAAATGCTCTTTTCCTATCTCCAACTGTACTAGCCTAAAAGGATTAAATCATGGGCTATGCTTCTGCCAAGGACCATGTCTGGGTCTATGGTCCTACTGCAACCAAGGGTCACGTAGATGTCTGTGGCCCATGTTACCCTAAAGGTCACGAAAATGTTCATGGTCAGCGCTGTTGCTGAAATCACTTTGATGTCCATGTGCCATACTGCTGTTCAAGGTCATATTGATGTCAGTGACCTATGCTGCCACCTAAGGCCATGTTGATATTCATAGTCCTTGCTGCCACAGAGAGCCATGTCTGTGTCCATGTTTCTACCTACTGCAGCTGGGATCTGATTTGATGTCCATGTTCTGTGTTACACCGGAGCTCATGTGCATATCTGTAATTTGTGTTGTACCCTGAAGCTATGTTGATGTCCTTGGCCTGTAATGCTGCTCAGTGCTATGATGGTGTCTGCAGCCCCTGCAACTGCAAAGGGCCATGCAAAGGGTTCATGGCCTGTACTGTACTGAGGTCTGAGACATATGATGACATCAGAGACCATGTGTAAGTCCACAATCCATGTTTCTGCTGACTGTAAAGGACAAGAAAGTTACTTTAACCATTGTATTTGTGACTTCAGACTCACAGTTGAGAAAGAGGAACATAGAAGGCTTCTGTAACAACCCCAATCCCCCAAAAAGTAACTGCCTATCAAAGAAATAAAAAAAAAATCCTAAGATTTGTGATAAGGATGCTAAAGTGTAGCTCTCCACAACTGATAGCTTCAGGTGTGGGTACTGGGTGGGAAATGATTCAGTTTTCATTAAGGAATTTGCCACAGAGAGTTTGACTATGCTCCAATAAGCATATGGACATCAAAAATTGAACTTGTTTTATTTTTATTCTTTTTCTTGGGGGGGTGGGGGTGAGGGAAAGATCATAAATTGGGTACAGACCTGGGAGGACTGGGAAGTAAGTATGCTTAGGGTTCACTATGTGAAATTTCAAATAATCAATAAAATATTATACAAATATTGTTAAATGTCAATATTCCTTCACAATAAAAGGAGATGTACAGTACATTCTTGTTGTGGACAGCCCTGGTCTTGTATTTTGATGCTAATTCTCCTCTCCTGGAAAGCACTGCAGTTGAGGAGCAAATCACATATACAGGTGCCTTGTGAAACGTCTCCCCACCTTAACTTTTCAAATAAAGGCCAAGGCTGGGAAGCAGGAGGGAAGGTGGAGCTAAAAAGTTTCAGGGAGAAGGGGAGAGAGGATACAGGAGAAGAGGGCAACAGAGGAGAACGAGGTGGAAGGAAGATGGAGCTGAAGCACATGGCTTGGAGAAATCTCAAGTCATATGGGATCTAAAAGATGGGAATAGAGTAGTGTAGTGGTAGATCTGCCCAATCTAGATGAATAGCTTGTATACCAATTAATTGATTTGGTAAATTGGGTTAAAAATTTACAGCAACACATTCTAGCCAATTTTATTTTTAAAATAAAAAGGGCGGGGCTATTTAAATGACTACATTATCATATGGTATTAAAAATTAAGAATGCAATAAACATGAAAACTATGGAATTTAAATGATATTGAATAATAAAATTCTATAAGAATAAAAGAAAAATATTTTAATAAATAATTATACATAAAAATATATGAATCATTTTAATAAATAAAGTTATACAGGTAATTGACATGGATATGTATTTATAAAATAAATAGCTAAAATAAAAGGCCTTTATAAGTTATGAAAGTCTGAATAAGTTATTTAAAGTGTATAGAGGATAAGATTTAAAGATTGTATATTTAGTATTAAAGCTTATAAGAGTTAAGATCAACAGTTACAAAAAAAATCTGTCTACAACAATTCATAACTAAGATTCCTTTTAAAATTATCTGGCTTTTAAAGTATTACATAGTAGTTATAATTATCAGACTGAAGTAATTGACCTTCAGGATGTTTCATTAATTCCAAAGATGGGAGAAGTAAGACCAGTAACCAAATCATCATAACTAAATTAATTAGAGCAAGCTTTTTTATTCATATCCACAGGTTGCTTTCCCTCAGGCAGAGTTTGAGAGGTTATCATTGTACGTGAAGATGAGAGTTTTATAACTAAGCAGTAGGGGGTTTCCAAATGGGGAGAATGTATTGGAAGGCAAACTAAGTAGGGTTAGAGGGGCAGAATCATAAGCATAGCAATTTAATCTTGACAATCTTCTGAAACATGGTTGCAAGGTGGACATAACAACAGGTAATCATAACAAAGTATTCATAGGTGGTCATATAAGCTTTTGAAGCAAAGGTGGGGTTGCACAATGGTTATAAACAACTTTTTGAAACAAAGGCATAATTTCCACTCCTGGAGCAGGCAGTACAGACCATCTGTGGTTAAGGTTATAGCTGGGGTATAGCCCAATTCTTGAGAAACAAGTTTAATCATAAACAGGAATGAACCTACTTTGTCTTTACTATAAAATGGCTTCTAAGTCTAAGATAGAGGAAAGCTGGTTCTTCAGTTTTCCATGTGGTATCTGCACTGTTCTCTTTAACTATACTAGTATACAACCCACCATGCCTATTTCTCATTTATGGGTTAGTATGTATATGTCCTCATATGAGTGACCCTTAAAGCCTATGGCTTTGGAGTCTTGAAGGATTCTACTGTACAGTTTTCCAAAAATTATCAATGTATTCATCACTTTTGTTTTCCAGTCTCCAGTTACCAACAGATTACCCTACTAATGGACATTCTCCACTATGCAGTAAGAATCTGATGCCCTGGTTTCAGAATGGAATGTCTCCACTGAGTGCCATGGTGCTGGGTTCTAAAGAACTCTGTACCTTCTGAGTGAACAACCTGAGGTGTTAGTTGACTTGTCTTAGAAGTGCTCGCCTGGCCTAGATCTGTAGGAAGATGACTTCCTAGAACCCTGAATTGGCCAGGTCCTCCTATAATACTTCCTGAGAGAAAAGCTTACCTGGACCTTTGGCTGTGAACCACAACCCTGCACAATATGAGTGTCTATGGGATTTTGGGAGGAGATGAACAACCATGGCATGGGCATCTCTAGCACAGAAATAACCTGCTTACAGGTGCCCCTCTTCCTACTTCAACTTCATTCACTAGAGATTTCAACTTTTGTTTCAGACCCAGGGTCCCCTTCCTTAGCCTTTCCATCTCTGTCCCTTTGATGCTGATTGAAAAGACCTAGATGTGAAGCCTGAATACTAAAATGGTCATGCATAGATGTAACCACAAAAGTGGCCTTAAAGAGACAAGGAACGAAGGCACGTATGTAACAGAGGACTGCCTGGTCTGGCCTCAGTGGGAGAAGATGTGCCTAATCCTCAAAAGACTTGAGGCCTCAGGGAAGTGGAGTCCTGGTAGGGGGAAGCACCCTCTCAGAGGCAATGGGGATGAGAAACTGGATGAGAAACTGTGGGAGGGGAGATGGGAGGTAATAGCTGGAATGTAAAAAATATTTTTAAAAAAAAAAATTGCTGGTTTTAATAAATGCTAGCTCTAAATTCCTTAAGCTAAGTCACAATGGCTGGATGTGAATGCTTGTAACCCAGGTTATTTATACTGGAGTGGTAATGACTAACTAAAGCCTACCAGTGCAAACAGAATCATGTTTAACTGGGCCACTTGCTCAGATAATATAAGGCCAATGAGTGGGAAATGAAAAGAGCTATCTGTACCAAACAAGTTAAAAGAACAATAGATCCTTATGGTTCACACTTTACCTGCTCCTAGAGTACACCTGTCAGCAGGAGATATTACACTGGTATTCTTGGCTCCTGACTTTATGTACTCACAAGAATCTAGGTCCAGCTATACTTTCATCAACAGCTTCAAAACATAAGAACCCCTGGATTTTTATTAATCCTACAGAAATAGACACGGCAGGGTGCATGACCACTGATGCCCATGCAATAGACATCCAACAAGTTCAGCATATCCAGTTCCCTACCCAAATCAAGAAAAACTCAACTGTAGGAAAGTATAGTCATTCTCCAGAATAAAATAGATTAATTAGTAGTAATGGTTCCCAAAAATCCTAGAGAATAAGACTTGATTACCACTGAGAAGAAAGGCATATGCATGGTCTTAAATATGGAATGCTGTTTATATGCTAAACAATCAGGAATACCAAAATTGCCCCTCAAAAAAATACTACAAGTGATCGAGATGAGAGGCACCAATGCGTGCCAACAGAGTACATTGCAGATGATATTCCAGGAATAACAAACCACTCCTTCAGCATAGATTTTTATAAAGAGCTATGAAGGTGAGTAGGAGGTATGAAGTAGATAAGGTAGAAAAGACCAATTATTAGATCCTGATTTATTAATCATTAACTTAACTCTTAATATGTAAATAAATAAAGCATTATTTATACTTTCTACTTGCCAAGTGTAACTTCACTTGCTACCTAGAATGAGATGGACTTGAAATGCTGAAACATTATAGCCCTTCACAGCTGATGAATGCTTGCTTGCCTTACCTTCACATCTTGCACTTTTAGAATATCACATAAGAATTCAAACTGTGTATGAAGTAGATAAGGGAGCAATAATTCCTCTCTGGAGGTCCTGAGTTCAATTCCCAGAACCTACATGGTGGCTCACAATTGCCTACAACTGTAGTCCTATGCGATCCAGTTTTCTTCTGATGTGCAAAACTCCAATATACATAAAATACATAAATAAATATTTAGAGCAGAGATAATAAAAACTGGATCCAAGATTGAAGGCATTTAGGAGGCATCTGGTTTCAGTTTACCAGTGACATCTCTTCTTTTCTACTCTCACTGGTATTGAGGTGTTTATTCCAGAAACATTAGTCATCAAAACAAAAACTCACCAAATGGATATTGTAATTCTAAATATTCATGCCCCGAGCAGACCTTGGGCACAAACTCTGCAGTCCCAAAACACCCAGAGGAAGCTACACACCCAGGTGCTCTACATCTCCCCCTTTTTTATTTTATTTTATTTGAAGGCTGCTCACAATAGATCAGGGGGCGATGTACTCTGTCATGGTCCCTGTCTTAGGTCATTCTACTTCGAGATCACAGCCTTACCCGTCATAGGATTACCCCCCCCCCACCTGAGGGCTCCGTGTCTTATGTTGGTCTGTGTTCGGGGAAGGTTGCCTGTCTTTGGGTGCCATGGAGTTGGTGCATTTCGCCAACTCTGAGTGTTTGAGGTGGATTATTGTTTAAGTGAGGCCAGCAAAACACTGGGAGATGAGTCATTCTCGATAGCCACCAATGTTTGGTATGCTCCCTTTTCATTCTGCAAAGTAACAGAGGACACAACCCAGGAGGACCAGGGCTCCCCAGGCAAATATGTCTACCCACTGTGGTATTGGTCTTGGAAACACCAACAGAATCTTCTATCTCGGCTCTGCTTGGCTCTCGCTCAGAGACCCAAATGGGATCTCGGCGGTCCTGTGGAAACACAAAAACAGAGCCTCTCGCCCACGTTAATACCAGATTCTGGCCATGTCATGAACCTGTCAGAATATCTTTCTACTTCATAAATCTCTTCAAGGAACCTCTGTTGCACTGATGACGATCTACAGCAGAAAGGTCATCTACATCTAAATTTAAAAAAAATTTTTTTTGGGGTATGGCCTTGGCCAATTCCCCCTTTTTGTTTTTGTAAGTTCTTTAAGAGTGTAATGTACACGCTCTACGATGCCCTGCCCTTGATTATATGGCAGTCTATGGGAAACATGAACTTCTATCTGTTTACAAAATGACATCTACATTTAAATTTAAAGGTTTGAGTTGTATAGGCAGGTCTATTATCTAATTTTAGTTGTTGGGGTTTGTCTCAGGCAGCCCATGTCTCTAGGCAATGTGAGATGACATTGTGTGCCTCTTCTCTACTCAAAGGTGTGGCATGAATGATCTCAGAACACGTATCTACAGATACATGAACATATTTTAAAGTTCTAAATTCACATCTATCTGTCATACATTGAGGACAATCTAAGACCACCTGTCTGGCATCTGTTCTAGACAGATGAAAATTTTGATGGAACTGTTTAGTCATTTTCATAGAAGAACTCATGAAAATGTACTTTATCTTAGTCTATTGATCTACAATCTCACTTCTTCTACTTAAAGGTCTTGGCAACCCAGTATGAGTCTGAATACGCTGAATAAAAAATGGATTTTTTCTCTGTCAAATTAATTTTTGTAAATTTTCAAATAATGTACAAATGGTACTATTAATTTTAATGGTGTCTGTGGTTTCAAGAATTTTAAGAGCATAAGCCGAATCGGATATTAAATTAAAAGCAAATTGGCAATTTTTTTTTAAAAAAAACTTCAATCACTATTTTTAATTTAACTACTTGAGGAGAGCCCAGTGAGAATTGACATAACACGGGCTATTGTTTCTCTACCATATAGGTCCCACAGCTTGTTTTAGAACTATCAATAAACACATTTGGAGCCCCAACTATAAGGGCTGTTGATGTAATCTTTGGAAAGATCACAGGATGTTCTCTAAAGAAGGATTGAGCATCTTGAAAAATTGGGCAGGCGAGCTGGAGCTCTGACCTCACCGCTCGCCAAACCTCTGGGTAAAAGGAGAGTCTTGGATCTCTACTGTTGATTGGATTATAGGGGGGAGGTGTTGACAGCACATAGTCTGGGGGGCCCTTTTCAGTCTCTGGCCCCCTTTTCTTCCACTTCTTAAGGGAGCTTTTCTCTATCTTCTCAATTAGATCTTGTAGTTTTTCATCTGTATCATACCAATTTGTGTTTGAGTTCTCTTTTCTTGATTTCACTGACTGTTCTTCTTTCAGCTGTTCTAGAGCTGTCTGTCTTTCTTCAACTACTTTACAACACTTCTGATCTTTTAGGCAGCTCTCTTTAAATTGGACTGACCCCTCTATCTCATACACTTTAGAACTAACAGGTCTAACTATAGACTGAGGATTTGTGTCAAACAATAGAATTGAAACTTTTCTTCTCTTAAAGATATAATGTTGGTTCTTTTCTCTCTGTACTCTACACTCCTCCTGGTAAAAGGCCATTTATTTAAGGAATATGGGTGAGGGGAATACAGCCTTCTGAGGGTGAGAAGGATGGTCTCTATCTAGGGTGAATAAGAGCCATCTTCTGCAACTGCTTTCTTTAGTCTCTTAAGGCCTTGGACTTCTCAGAGATACCAAGTTACTGTCAGGGATAACATCTTAACAGCTCTTAAAGAGTCAGAAAAATTGAGTTTAACATTAACAGCTCTAGGAGAGCCAGAAAAATTGAAAACAAAACACTCATGTTTACTTTTGTTACTTTTCTTTCTCTCTCTTGTTCTAATCTTATGTCTTTTGTCGCTCTCTGGAGCCAGTTACTTAAGCTCCACCTCTTGGCCCAGGTGTAGAAGTTACAATAGTAACAAGTTTACTAGGCTGCTCTGCTCACTCTTTTGGCTCTGCTCTCCTCAGCATTCTTCTTTAGGTTCAACTATCAAGCACTTTCCCTGCTCTGAAGGCAGACTTGTCTCTAATCGGGAGCTTTCACTTGAAGGTTCAACTACCGAGCACTTTCTTGTTCTGAAGGCAGACTTGTCTCTAACTGGGAGCTTTCACTTGAAGGCTCAACTACCGAGCACTTTCTTGCTCTGAAGGCAGACTTGTCTCTAACCGGGAGCTTTCACTTGAAGGCTCAACTACCGAGCACTTTCTTGTTCTGAAGGCAGACTTGTCTCTAACCGGGAGCTTTTATTGGGGGCTCAACTTACCAAGCACTTTCTGATCGATCGCCCTGTTCCGTCGAGAGTTCTGGAGTCTCTTACGGGTCACTTTGACACGAAGTCCCCGTACGGGCCACCACTTGTGTGGCGCTTCTGCTGCCTACCAGCAGCAATAACGACCGAACACCTGGACTTCTTCTCTCGACGGTTTACTCAGGAATATTCTTTTGTTACAGCTCTCTTAGGTACCCAGGTGTTACAGCTCTTTAAGGTACCTAGGTGTTACAGCTCTCCTAGGTTAAGTGTCAGCTCTCCTTGATGGCACGGTTCTTCTTGATATTACTGTTGCTTCTTTTGTTTCTTCTGCTTCTGCTGTTTCTGTTGCTTCTGTTGTTTCTGCTGTTGCTTCTGCTTCGGCTTCTGTTTCGGCTTCTGTTTCGGCTTCTGTTTCTTCTTCTGCTTCTTCTTCTGTTTCTTCTTCTGCTTCTTCTTCTGCTTCTTCTTCTTAGGTATTATAGGTCTGCTTGCTTCCGTGGAGTGGCCCCGACTGTCTGGAGACAGCTCCTTATATACCCGAGCCTGAGCCACTAAGTCCTCCAAGATTGGTTCTCTGTCAAACCCTCATTAGCATACACCTGCTCAAGAGAGACACATACACAGTATATACCCACTTGAGAGGGTGCATGCGCAATATATACCCACTCGAGAGGGGCGCATGCGCAGAATAGTCTGTTGTTACAGTGTATTAAGAACCAGCGCCATCTTGGATACGATCGTCTAAGCGGCCGCTGACGATCGTATCCAAACGGCTGTCTACAATCCAGGAAATCTAGTACACAATGAGAAGACCAAACCTAAGGATAATAAGTATAGAAGAGAGTGAAGACTCCCAATGTAATGGGTCAGTAAATATCTTCACCAAAATTATAGAAGAAAACTTCCCTAACCTAAAAAAAAAAGATGCCCATGAACATACAAGAAGCTTACAGAACTCCAAATAGACTGGACCAAAAAAGAAATTCCTCCCTTCACATAATAATC
>NW_022196904.1:15584175-15590233 GCF_008632895.1 Mastomys coucha
TCTTTCCACAAATCCAGCCCTACGAAGGATAATAGATGGAAAACATCAACATAAGGAACAAAACTACACCCTAGAAGAAACAAGAAAGTAATCTCTCAACAAACCCACACAAACCTAATTCTGCCTCTTACAACAAAAATAACAAGAAGTAACAATTACTTTTTCTTAATATCTTAATATGAAAATTAATATTACCAACATATCCTAATAGATTGAAATCCAAAAATATGAGGAATTAGAAATTTGTTGATTGTCATCCAATGGTCTCTCTAATTTGGTAATTGAAGGAATAGGTCCAATATTGTACAATGCATATACACTTTCTGCTTGTTTGTACATGACAGTGTCTTGCTGTTTACCACATAAGGGTCTTGAAATCATGCTTCTCCTATCTCAGCCTCTCTATTAGTAGTATTGTTTATTTCATGTTTTTACACCATACTATGATTTTCAGAACAGCTTACATATTTCAAAAGTATTTATACAGCCAAAAGAAACATAGACATTTAACTTGGAGAAAACAAAGAGTGAGACTGAATGCTTTGCTTGACAGTTGTAACTATTGTATCAAGTTTGAAGAAGAGGACTTTATAAGTTACTCTTTCTCTGAAATGAATACTTTTCCAAATTATCACAGCCAATGAACCAGATACCCTCACCTCATGTCTGTGCCACCCTCCAAGCAGAACCAATGTTAATTGAAACAGTTGGTGAATGACTTTATTGATATACCATCTTAATACACACACCATTTCTTAAATGGATATAACCTGTTTTCTTTGAGCTGAGAATGAAGACAATCACTCCAGTCAAATAGCTTTCACCATAGCAGGAAATCTGTATCTAAAATCGTGCCTGCAATTCACTCCTTGGCACAGCAGAACTGTCAACTGTCAGCTTAGCTATGATGGTCCAATATTATACAATCCATATACACTTTCAACTTGTTTGTTCATGACAGTGTCTTGTTGTGTACAACATAACGGCCTTGAGATCTTGCTTCTCCTATCTCAGCCTCTCTATTAGTAGTATTGTTTATTTCATGTTTTTACACTATACTATGGTTTTCAGAGCAGCTTACAAATTTTAAAAGGATTTATATACCCAAAAGAAATGTAGACAATTAAATTGGGAGGTGGCTTGTAAGAGAACAACAAAAAGTGAGACTGAATGCTTTGCTTGATGTTTGTAACTCTTGTATCAAATTACCACAGTAAGAGTCAAGATTTTAAGCTCTAATTACAAAACATAAAAACAAACAAAAACACTTTATATATTTGTGTTCATTTAAGAAAATATTAGTAGTAATATATTATTTTGAAATACAAGTTAATACGTTTGGAGTTATTTAAAACTTATATTGAGAAAAATGTTTGTATTTTCAGTATTGCCATAGAAAAGCATCTACGTAAGACTGTTAAATTGATTGTTGTTTTATATCAAACAACTTTTATAATACTTATTTTTATCGTTACAATATTGTATAAATTTTAAAGAATATGACAAAAAAGATATTATAATTATTGAAGGGTGGTCTCTTGGAGGTGTTGGGGTACAAAAGGAAAACAAGAATGTGATTTAATTCTATTTACTGAAAATATGTTTTTCAATGTTAACAAATACAGATAAATTGAAATTATGTAACTTTTCTAATCATATTGCAATAAATCTTTAAAAAAAATTGAATACATACTTATCAGAAAGCAAGTATCAACTAGTATAAGAAATTTGAAATATTACCTAACATCCTATCTGGCCACCATGGGTTAGAAATGGGCATCATCAACAACAATGTCTTAGGATTTTACTGCTCTGAACAGACAGCATGAACAAGGCAACTCTTATAAGGACAATATTTAATTGGTGCTGGCTTACAGTTTCAGTGCATTACCACCAAGGTGGGGACATGGCAGCATCTAGGTAAGTATGGTGTGGGAAGACCTGAGATTTCTACATCTTCATCTGAAAGCTGCTAACAAAATATTGATTTCCAGGCAGCTAGGATAAGGGACTTAAGCCCACACCCATAGTGACACACCTACTCCCACAAGACCACACCTCCTATAGTGCCACTCCCTGAGCCAAGCATATACAAATCATCACATTCCACTCCCTGACCACCATAGGCTTGTTCAAACATATGAGTCTTTGGGGGCCATACCTAAACATAGCATAATGCAAAATATATTTAGTCCAACTTCAAGAGTCCCCATAGTCTTTATCAGTCTCAACAATATTAAAAGTCCAAAGTCCAATGGCTCTTCTGAGATTCATCACTTAACTGTTATCCCCAAAGCAAGACAGGAAACCAACTGGGCAAACTCCAAACTCTACATCTCCATGTCTGATGTCAAAGCAGTCTTCAAATCTCCAACTCCTTTTTCATCTTTGTTGACTGTAACCAATTTCTTTCTGTTTAGCTGGTTCAACTCATTTTTAGAAGCCTTTCTCAGCAGATAGCCCACATCTCTGGCATGTCAAGCATCTTGGGGTCTCCAAGGCAACTTCAATGTTACAGTTTCTTGAATCAATGTCTAGGATACACACATGATCTTCTGGGCTCCTCCAAAGGTGCTGATATCACTTCTCCAGCTGTATCCTCTGTAGCATTGTAAGCTCAAGTTGATCTACTCTACTGCTGTTGCTGCTCTTGATGATCATCCAATGAATGGTACTGGCCTCTCCAATATACTGGAGTCTTCTACTACAACCAGGTTTCACCAATAGCTTCTCTTAGGCTCTCTTCACGGTGCCAAGGCTCAAATTCTTAGCATGACCCCTTTAGTCCTGGGCCATCAACTACAATTGAGGTTGTACCTTCACCAATTGCATTCTATGGCCTCTCATAGTGCTAAGCCTCAGCTGTTCTCCATGTCTCCTTCATGCCTTCAAAACCAGTACAACCTGGGTGATTCTTACATGTTACCAAGTATAGCTGAAGCATGAGGTACAACCTTGGCAACCTCTAGAACACAGTTTCTTTGTGCTCTCAGAAAACACTTCCCAGAAGATTTCACCTCACTGATGCTGGCTTCTTCTTAATCACCACTAATTTCTTATTTCCAGTTAACCAGCATCAATTGTTCCAGTAGTCTCTTCTGTTCTTGACTCTAAAGCCAGAGCCACATAGCTGAAGCTGCCAAGCTCTGCCACTTGGTGGAGCTGGAACATGGTCCCTTTGTTCTATTACATCATCAGCATTCTGTTTTCCAACTCCCTCAATGTGAAAGCGTGGCTGTCCTGGAACTTGTTTTATAAATTGACCTTAAACTTAAGAGATCTACATGGCTCTGTCTTCTGGGATTAAAGGTGTGTACCATCATGCCTAGGTTTTAGCTTTTCTTCACCTAGAACTTCCTTTTTCCCAGGCTGTTCTTAACTCAAGAGATCAGCTTGGCTTTGTCTCCTGGGATTAAAAGTATGTAACAACATGACTGGACTAAAATTTAGCTGGGTTATGTCCTGCCTCAAAGTCCCACTCCCTTAAACTGTTAACTCCTAAAGCATACAATTCAGCTTCATTCTACTTCCTAGTGTGCCTTTAATACTTGAACAATATATTTTGTATTTTTCCTTTCTCAACTTGTTCCTTTTCATTAAAATGCTCTTCATAACACTGAACTTAAGTAACCAAACAACAAAATTTTTCCAGGTTGCTCTGAGACTTCCTTTTTCTAAGCAATCAATCTAAATCTCTTCACCTTATCCTCAAGCAGACTCTTCAGACAGGGACAAAACACAACCGTATTCTTCACCAAAATACCACAAAACAGTCTCTATGCCACATACTGAAATTCTTCCCCACTGAAACCTCTTGGGCCAGGTCTGCACAATTGAAATCACTCTCAGCAACAAAGTCTTCCATATTCATACTAGGATGGCTCATTAAGCCCTACTTAAAACATTCCATGGCTTTCCAAATCCAAAATCCCAAAATCCACATTCTTCCAAACAAAGGCATGGGCAGGCCTATCACAGCAATACCCCACTTCTGGTATCAAGTTCTGTCTGGTTTCAAGTGCTGTGAACAGGCACCATGAACAAGGCAACTCTTACAAGAACAGCATTTAATTGGGGCTGGCTCACAGGTTCAGAGATTCAGTCTATTATCAATAAGGTAGGAACACGACAGGATCCAAGCAGGCATGGTGCAGGAGGAGTAGAGATTTCTACATTTTCATCTACAGGCTGTTAGCAGAATACTCACTTCCAGGCATCTAGGATGAGTCTTGAAGCCCACACTCACAGTGACACAACTACTCCAACAAGGCAATACCTTCTAATAGTGCCACTCTCTGGGTGGAATATATATAAACAATCACAAACAGAAACAACAGAAAGTTTATAAACTCATGGAAACTAAACAACTCTCTAATGAATGGCAAATAGGTCAAAACAGAAATTAAGAAGAAAATAAAGCAACATTTTATAATTGAATGCAAATGAAAACAACATACTCAAATCTATGGGACACAGTAAAGGTGGCACTAAGCACCAAGTTTATGGTACTTAATGCGTACAAAAAAAATGGAGGAATATCACATTAGCAACTTGATAGCTCACCTGAAAGCTCTAGGACAAAAGAAGAAATAACACCCAAAGTAGTAGACCCAGCAAGAAGTAAACAAACTTAAGGCTTAAATTAATGAAATAGAGACAAGCAAACAAACAAAATTCAAAGAATCAAAGAAAATTGTGAGTTCTTTAAGAAAATTAATAAGATTCACAAACCTTTAGCCAAAGTAGCTAAAGGTCCACACACAGAATCCACATTAATAAATCTAGAGATGAAAGAGGGGAGTTCACAACAGACATCAAAGAAATCCAGAGAATCCTAAGGACATACTTTAATTTTCTTTTGACTTCACCAAATTTGGAAATCCAAAAGAAATGTGTAAGTTTCTTGATATATATGACCTACCAAAGTTAAATCAAGATCAGACAAGCAATTTAAACAAAAATGAAAAACATATCCAAATGAATACCTACCACGATCAAGCTGGCTTCATCACAGAGATACAGGAATGATTAAATATATATAAATTGTAATGTAACGTACTATATATACAGCTTGAAAGTAAAAAACTCACATGATCATCTCTATCATCTCATTAAATACATAAAAGGCCTGTGATGAAATCCAGTACCCCTTCACAATAAAAGTTTTAGAAGAGACTAGGAATACGAGACATACCTCACCATAGTCCTAATACCAGGAACTAGACAAGGCTGTCCACTGTCTCCATATTTATTTAATATAGTATTTGAAGTCTTAGCTAGAGCAATAAGACAACGGAAGGGGATCAAAGGGATACAAATTGGAAAGGAAGAAGTCAAACACCAAAAATTCTTCCAGAATACTTCTACAACTGAAAAACACTTACAGCAAAATAGTAGGATATAAAACTAACACACAAAAATCTGCAGCCCTCCTATATAAAATTTGAAAATGGACTGAGAAAAAAATCACAGAAACAGCACCTTTCATAATAGCCTCAAAAGATATATAAATTATCTTGGGAATATCTCTACCCAAACAAGCAAATGACTTGTATAATAAAAACTTCAAGTCATCGTTGAAAGAAATCAAAGAAAATATCAGAAAATGAAAATATCTCCCATGCTTGTGGGGTTGATAGAGTTCATATATTAAAATAGACATTCTATAGAAAGCAATCTGCACCTTCAATGCAATTTTCCATCAAAATTCCAAAACAATTCTTCACAGAAAGAAAAGAGAATTATCTGCTTCATGTGGAAATACAAAATTCCAATGACAGCTTAAAACAGTCCTGGATAATAAAACGAACTGCTGGAAGTATCACCATTTCTGATTTCAAATTTTACAGCAGAGTTATGGTAAAAAAAAAAAAAAAAAAAAACCAGTGTGGCACAGCAGACTTGTTGATCAATGTGATAAAATTGAAAGCCCTAGAAATAAATCCACACATAAGTGGACATCAAATTTTTTTATAAAGATACTAGAAATACACACTAGAAAAAGAATAGCATCTTCAATAAATTGTTCTGGTCAATCAGGATGTCTGCATGTAAAAAA
>NW_022196904.1:15590248-15614128 GCF_008632895.1 Mastomys coucha
AAAAAAAAAAAAAAACACATACATCCAGACTTATCACCCTGCACAAAATTCAACTCCAAATGGATGAAAAACTTAAACATGAAGCCAAATACACTGAAACTTAGAGAAGAAAAAATTAGAAATAGCTTTGATCTCACTGGCACAAGAAAGGTTTTTCTCACCATGATACCAATGACACAGGCAATTCATGAATGGGACATCATGAATGTGAAAAGCTTCTGAAAGGCAAAGGACACTGTCATTTGGAAAAAGTGTCAGTCTACAGAAAAAAAACCTTTTATTTCCTACTACACATCCTATATAGGACTAATATTCAAACTCAATAAAGAACTCAAGAAACAAGATTTCAAAAACGAAATGAAAACAAACAACAACAACAAGCCCCCAAGTAATCTAATTAAAAGATCAGATACAGATCTAAACAGAGAATTCTCAATACAGGAAACTCTCAAATAACTGAAAGACACTTAAAGGAATGTTCAAAATTCTTAGCAATCAGGGAAATGCAAATAAAAATCACCTTGAAATTTCACTGTAAACCTGTCAGAATGGCTAACATAAACAAAACAAACAACAATAAAACAAGTGATACTTCATGCTGGTGAGAATGTGGAGTAAGAGGAACACTGCTCCATTGCTGGTGGGAGCACAAACTTGTTCACCCCTATGGAAATCAGTGTGGTAATTCGCAGAAATTTGTGAATAAATATACCTTAAGAGCCAGCTATAACAGTCTTGGAGATATACCCCAAATCTGCTTCCACAAAGACTCTTGCTAAGCCATGTTCACTGCTGCTCTATTCATAATAGCCAGAAATTGTAAACACACTAGATATCCCTCAACATAAATGTTGTTCAGCCATTTAAAATGATGTCATGAAATTCGCACGCAGATGGATGGAACTTGGAAAAACTCATCCCACGTGAGGTACTGCAAACACACTAAGACAAATATGGTATTTATATTTGGAAATTAGCTGCAAAGTCAATGATAAGCAATCTAAAATCCTCAGAACCAAAGGGGATGGAACTAAAGGGAACAGATGTCCACATCTATCCTATTTTTCTTTCATAACAAGAGCTATCTGTGTATCTAGTCAAGATGGGGAGTACAGAGAGGGGTTAAATAATGGAATATGGGGAGAGACAGCTAAAACTATGGGGTACCTGAGCGATAGTATGAAAACATATAAACATGTATGAAGGGAACCAAAAAAAATCACCAAATATTGGGGTAGACAGAGTCCAAAGTGGACCCTGTCAATAAATGAAGTTTCAGGACCAGAATTGCATTATATCTAATTGAGATATTGGACAAAGGGTCCCACAATAGTCACCAAACAACCCAGGCTGTTGCCAAAGCAATGGATTCTTCCCCATAAACTGATAACAAGGAGCCATTGCCAAAGATAACACTTACTCAACTCATTAAAAATGGATGTTGAGTCAGTACATACACAGAGTATTTTTTCCAGTGTCTTTGGTATATGTATGAACTCTGCATGCTATCAGTGAAAATGTGAATAACAAACCAGGCACAAACCCTTTATCTACAACTGTGTATTGCCTGCAAGTTATCCTAAGGCAATGATGACACAATGCTTGTGGGACTCACCAGCCAATAAATTATTTGATTTAAGAATCACACGATGAGAAGAAGCACACCCAACATTACTTCAGTGACCAAAAAACAAACCCTGAAAATAGATAGTCTGGGGATATAAAGTAAAACCAAAACTTACTAATCTGAAAGGAGGGAATATCTCTTTTTCAATAGAGTGACACTGAGTATATCAACCATGCCAGGACCGGCAGCCTCATCTTTAATAGTATTTGAGAAACACATAGTTGGTATTTGTAGGTTTATGTATGTGTGTGTTTGTGTACTTTTACTTCTGGGATGTGGTTTATTTTGTTTTGTTGATGGTTGGGAGTTTTGTGCTATTGGGTGCTTGTTTCTTTTCTGAGGAAGAACCTGAAAGTTGGGTCAGTAGGGAGTGGGAAAGCCTGGAGAGACTTGAGCAAGGAGAAGAATGTGATAAAAATGTATTTGAATTGGCAAGTTGTTTTAAATAATGAAAAATATGATAATAAAAAGAAAAATCAATAAAAAATAAAAAAGGGATTCTATTAAAATTGAACACTTTTTGGAAAACCTGTTCTGTTATACATCATGTCTGAGACAAAACACACAAGCACATGGAAAGCATGTATAACATAAATCTGCATGTTGTGGTTTCATTCAGAAATATTCCACATAGGTCCAGGTATTTGAAGACTTGGTCCCAAATTGCTTTCCCTATTCAGGAAGGTTTAGGTATTCCTGGTGGATCATTCCTGGAGGAAGAATGTCTCTGGGGTGAGCTTTGAGGACAAAAATCTTTGTACCACTTCCAGTTTCCTGTCTCTGCTTTGTATTTCTGATTATGTAGGTGATCTCTCAGCTTCCTGGTACCATCCTTCCCTACTCTAATGGACACCTATCTCTCTAGAAACATAGGCCAATATAAGTCCTTCTGTAAGTAGCTGTGGTCATTTTATCACAGCAACAGAACAGCAAACAATATAACTAGCATGTGTAAAGTCTTCAAATATCTAATCAATAGGAATACAAACAATTCATTGCATGTGAAAACAGCATCTTCAAAAGATGGCAAACAGCTAGCACATATCCTCAAAGATGCAGAACATTTCCCATCATTGGGTAGTGGAAGTGAGGGACATGCTGACCTACAATCTCAGTGAAGCTGTGAGTGAAGTTTAAAACAGTGGCACAAATGTTCAATGGTGCAGCATTTGAAAAAGCATGTTGACAATTTCCTATGAAACTAGACTCATGGCCACATGGCCTGAATTCAGTCTCATGGTTATTTCTCCCAGGGAAAAGAAATGTATAATCCCACATAAAAGTACAGAGTATTCCTACAACTAGTTGATGTTTTACAATTAAAAAAAGTCTGTTTGAGATGCTAAAAAGGTGACAGTGTTGGACTGGGAGGCTGTAGACTTAAAAATCTTCAAAACATACTTTAATAAGAGTTCTTAAATCTTTTAACCTTCTAGTCCACCACCTACCAGAGATTGTGGAAAGGAAAGAGTGATCATGTAAAGGGGGTATGGACTATTTTAGACATAGTTCTTTGGAAAGATTCCAATTTTCATTGACAGGGTATTAGCAATTCAATTCACATGAAACAGCAGTAGTAGATCAGTACACAAGAAATTGTGAGGTTCTGCCGATAGGCCTGAGTCCACAGAAGGAGCAAAAAGCAATCATAATATCATGCGAAATTCTCTGGTGTGTTTCTCTCTATGGAGTCATGATAAACAACGATCAGCAGAGAAAGCTAGGCAAACCAATGCCACAGCATCGTCAGTGAAGACCAACATCAGCAAATCCCAACTAAGACCAGCAAAGAGTGGCAAGGTTAACCAATGCTACAGTGTTGTCCACTGTCTATGGAGTTATACCCTTTTCAAACATCATGTGTCCTATCAAGGGTCTGCTCCAACAAAACATCACATGCTTTTGTTCCAGGCAGCTTCCAGAAAAATAACACCACATGTCTGTTCTCAGAAAACATCTCCTCATGTGTCTGCTTCACGAGAGCATCCTCTCATAAGACAGTTTTCAAAAAAACATCATATCACACAAATCTCCAAAGAAACCAGAAATTTCCACATCAAGGAGCAGTAATGATGGGAGAAAGAGTTATATGGGTTCATCCTCCAGTACTTCATGAAAACCAACATAAACAAGCCAATACATTTTATCAGTCACTCAAATGGTCTCAGGGAAATTATATTATCATCTCATTAGATGCAGAAAAAGTCCAACCTCTACTACATGCTTGAGGTTCAAGATGTAAGCTCCCAGCTTTCATTCCTGTGTCATTCCTGATACTTGTTGCCATCATGGTCTCTTGAGAACTGTGGGACTGTAAGCAGATTAAACCCTTCCTTTCTATAAGCTGCCTTGGTCACAATGTTTTATCACAGCAACAGAATGTAAACAAGAAAGAAAAGACCAAAGTTTCAACAAATGGTCCTGAAAAAGGCTGAATTTCGATATGCAGAAAAGCACTTTGAAGAAAACTACTAAAAACAGATCATGGTCTTCATGTAAGACCCAGTTACCTGAAACTACAAAAGCAAAACATACAGGGACTGAAGTGACTGCTCAGTGGTTAAGAGCACTGATTGCTCTTCCTGAGGAGCTGAACTTAATTCACAGCATCTACATTTACTCACAACCACTCATAACTCTAGGCCATCTGAGCAGCACCATTGGACTCAATGAGTTATAAACCAAAGAAGAGGATGTGAAGTATGACAGAAGGTGTGTTAGGGAATCCCAAGGTGAGCAAGGGGTGTAGGTACAATCAAGATACATTGTATATGTGCATGAAAATTTCTACAAGTAAAAATAAAAAATCCATGACAAATATCTACTCCCCTTAACCAGTTCTCAAACTGTGATCCTGACATGTCATGTCACACATTCAGGATCATCACAATCATCATTGCTTTGTGACACTTTCCTGACTCACATGTCTGTACAATCTGACTTTCATATATTTCCTTATTTTTCATTAGTCCCTGGAGGGTCATTAGTCGTCTGTGAAGAAATGAAATTACACCATCAGCAGGAAGGTGGGCAGCACTAGAGATCATCTTAAGTGATGTCAACCAGACTTGGATTGATATTCCATGTTTCCTCTTAAATGTAGGACCTAGATTTTGTCCACATACTTAAGACATGAAAGTGAAAGCAGACATTTGAGAAGAAGAAAGGGGCAAGAAGTAGAAAGAAGACAGGAGAGGGCAATGGGGTAAAAAAAATGCAGTGAAAATGATATAACTGAATTCATTTTCCTGTACAGTGAATATATAATTCTTTAAATTTTTATTAAACATTTTCTTTATTTACATTTCAAATGTTATCCCCTTTCCTAGTTTCCCCTCCAAAAACTCCCATCCTCTCCCTTTTCCCCCTGCTCACCAACCAACCCACTCTGTTTTAAAAAAAGAAAAAGAAAATAGGCATTGATTTTTGGTTTAGTGACAATTATCCAAGACCTCACATGTTTTCACATTCTGAAGTAATGTTATGTCTGACTACTGCTTCCACACTTTTAAAAAAATTAAATTTATTTTATTTTATGTGTATAGGTGTTTTGCCTATAAGTGCTAGAGTTCAATGTGTGTATGTCTGGTACCCTGGGAGTACAAAAGGAAGCATTGGACCCACTGACGCTGGAATTGCAAATGGTTGTGAACTGCCATGTAGATGCTAGGAACTGAACATGGGTCTTCTGGAAGAGTATTGAGTCTAAACCATCTCCTAGTCACTCAGTTTGACTTGTCCTCATCGAGCTAGAAATATAATATAGGGCCTCACTTGTGCTATGTAAGTACTCTACCACTGAAGTATATTCCACACTGTTTATAGGAGTGTGCAGTTGTCATCTGGAGAGAGGAGTTGTGAGGAATAGGGTGGTTTATTTATTCCATGCAGCAGCAATACCATCTATCTTCCCCCAGAACAAGACAGGGAGGGTTACTGTTTGGTACGAGAGACTCAGATTTCCTGCCCTTGGCATCGGATCATACACCCATTGTGAATACAGAACAGCTGACCACACCCACCATCCATGAGAACTGGGACTTCTGGAAAGGCTCCTCTGATGCTATATGAACACTACAGTAAAGAGGAAGGGACTATACTCTTCTGATACAGAAACATCAGTCCTCCTGAGGACCATGAAAGTCTGCCAGGTCACAGCCAGGCACCATCTGGAGGCCCTCACAATGCTGGAAAGTTCAACTTGAAACCTATAAGCAAGTTTTTGTTAAGTAGCCCAGACTAGCATTGAACTAGCATTCTCCTGCCTCAGACTCCTACGTGCTGGGATTAAAGGAGTATACCACTACACTTAGCTTGCTGTGTATGTGTGTGTATGTGAGTGTGCATGAGTATGTATGTGAGTGTGTGTGAATGTGTGTGAGTATGTGTGTATGTGTGTGTGTGTGTACATATTATTTACTATTAAGTAATTTTGGTTGTGTGTATGTGTCTGTGTGTGAGGTTGTGCATGGGAATGAAAGTGCCTGCAGAGGCTTGACACATTGAACTTCTCTGGATCCAGAGTTACAAGTGCTTCTGAGCCACCCAACATGACTTCCAGAAACCAAAGACAGGTCTCTGCAAGAGCAGTTTGGGCTCTTAACTGCTGAACCATTTCTCCAACCCCTAGTTTTAATATATGTAATTTTTTAAAAATTAATTAAAGTAAATTATATCATCCATCATTCCAACTTTTCTTCTCACTTTCAAATTTACCACCCCCTTTAAAAGTTTATTGTAGAGAATCAGAGATGACAGACCAGGTTTTTCTCAAGGTTGTAGTGTTCCCATTGTGCCAGGCAACTCCTACAGCAGATAGCTGGGCCTCCTAGGGAGGAATATCAAAAAAATCCTCTGCTAGCTCCTCTCTTCTGAGGGATTGAGCCTCCCTCCCTCTTCCCTGTCTTTGCTATTGACTTGGAATGACAGAGAATGTTCCTCAGAGCCTTGGAGTCCAGCTGCAGTACTTCTCTTCCTTTCTGTCCCCAGCTTAGCCCACTCACTCTCTTCTCTTGGTTGAATTCTCTGCAGGACAGCCTCTTTTGTTCTCATCCTCTGAGTTCATAGTCTTCTTAAAGGATAATATGTCCCTGGTATAGAGTCTCAGAAATCAGCACTGAGCTTTATTTTGAGCAGTTTAATAAGCAAGTTCATCAGCAAAGTGGCAAAAACAAAACAAAACAAAACAAAAAGCAAAATGACAACAACAACAATAAACAATGCTTTAGCCAGAGAGATTATTCATCCTGACTGCCCAGATTCTCGGCTCGTGGTGGTGGAGCCACTATGTGCTGCTGGTGTCCCTGCACCCTGAACACACATCATTTTTGTGGCATGTCACAGTCATCATTTTAAAAGGTGAAAGAATTTTGCACAGAGAAAGAAAAGAACCCATGAATGTCATGTTTTATCTTTCTCAGTAAGTTGATATTGAAATTTTTGTTTTTGATAATGCACTTGTAAACCAATCTCACCAAGATATGAACAGATTTTGACCCTTCACTACAATTAAGTCTTGTTCTTTCTGTCTTGACTGCTGACATTCCTCAGTGATTCTAGTGTCTAATGTCTATTTATTGGGAGAGGCTTTTCTGTGGGTTTCCTATTAAATTTTCCAGGGCTATCTTTATATATATAAAAAAAATGAAAACTGTTGCTTACCTCAAGGATTTGCAGAAAGCCATTTAGCCCATGTTGAGCAAAGATTAGATTTCTCATTTTTGGTTTTTTTTTGTTCTGCTTTTAACTCATTGTAATAGTGTTAGCTGTCTCCTGAGAGGCTCTGCCAGAGCCTGACAAATAGAGGTGAATGCTTGCTGCCAACCATTGGACTGAGGATGGATTCCCCAATGGAAAACTTAGAGAAAGGACTGAAGGAGCTGAAGGGTTTGCAACCCCATAGGAAGAACAACAATATCAACCAACCAGAGCCCCCAGAGCTCCCAGGGACTAAACCACCAGTCAAAGAGTACACATGGAGGGACACATGGTTCCAGCCACGTATGTAACAAAGAATGGCCTTGTCGGCATCAGTGGGAGGAGAGGCCCTTGGTCCTGTGAAGGCTTGATGCCCTAGTGTAGGGGAATGCCAAGGTGAGGAGGCAGCAGTGGGTGGGTGGGTGGGGGAACTCCCTCATAGAAGCAGGGGGAGGTGGATGAGACAGGGGTTTCCAGGGATGGGGGAATGAGGAAAGGGGATAACATTTGTAATGTAAATAAATAAAATATCTAATAAAACTAAAATAAAAATGAAATGAAAATAAAGAAAATATCCAGTAAAAAAGATAAATATAAAAAAAAAAAACCTAATTAAGCATTATTGTGCTATCTCAAAGGTATAAAGATTCTAAGGTCACCTTTTGGTCCTGAGTTCTATACATGGCATTTGAAATATCTTTCAACTAGAATTATTTTTTAAATCATTGGCGTGAATCTTACTTTAACCTGTTTTACACTTATACTTTAATCTCAAAAAATATATGATTGTAAAGTAAACAATTCTTGCTCTGTAGTCTTGAGCATATATTTAAAAGTCACTAGAAATTAACCGTTTGTTGTAAGCAAGGTTGGGTTGGGTTTTTCTTTCTTTGTCTCTTAAAGGACGCTCTAGGGCTCAGCTTCAGTCTTGACTAATAAAGGCTAACAAATTACATCCAAAGAAAATGTTTATTGTTACATATATGTGAATGCATATATATAAAAATGCAACCTGCTGGATGTGTTTAGGGTTACTTTTATGTATATGTACTTAGGGATGCCTGCTTGGTACTAGATGACTGTTTAGTGGTCTTATCCTTGAGGAATACTGAGTCTCCCTCTTAATTGTGTGTGACTCTTTATCTAGAGGTGACACTTTGTTATATTCCAGCATCTATGTTAGGTGGTCAACTGGTATTGTCATTGTACAGGTCTTATTGAAGCAGCCATGGTGATGAGACTTCATGCATATGGCTAGATGACAATCTCCTGGTAGATCTCCTGGTTCTCTGGCTTTTAGAATCTTTGATGTCCTCTTTTGTAATGTCCCCTAGGCCTATGTCTGAAGTTGTACTCTGCTACTTGATTAGTTGTGGCTTTCTGTAATTTTTCTCTGTCTGTTGCAAAACCAAGCCTATTTGATGATGGGAGGGAGAGAGTCTTTGGCTATAAGGATAAGCATTTAGAATGAATACATATATTTTTATGTTATATTATATAGAATGTGACTTTCTATAGCTATTTCAAACATTTTTAAAGTTGTTTATCTTTCCTACCTCCACCTTATACATTTCTCCTTTTCATTTTTAGCTCCTCTTTCCCTATTTTCTCCTTCATTCACCTGTACCATGTTATTCTGCTTTCTAGCACTTTTCTACCTCCAACAAGTAATTCCATTTTACTTTCCTGGATTTTTGTGCTTACTCCAGGTTATAGACTCACATCTGAAGATTCAGAACTAGGACCAGCACATAAGAGAGAACACATGTTTATCTTTCTGGGTCTGGGTTACCTTACTCAGTAGGATATTTTCTAGTTCTATTTACCACAAAGTTCATGACTTCATTTTTTTACAGTAAAATAATACTATTCCACTTTGTATATGTATCACATTTTCATTATCTATTTATTAGTTCAAGTACATTTAGGTTGTTTTTATTTCCTAGCTATAGTGAGTAGAGTATCAGTGAATATGGGTGAGCAAGTGTCTATGGAGAAGGATGTCATGTATTATAGGCATTCACAAAGGTCTGGTATAGCTGGATAATATGGTAGAATTATTTTTAGCTTTCTGAGAATTCTCCATACTTTCCCTAAATGTCTCCACCAGCCTGCAATCGCATTGACATGAATATACTTCATTGATATTTTTACTTCTTTAAAAAATGTACATTGCAAGATCTCTCAAACACTGGACCACCAAACACACAGCATATACCAGCTGATATGAGGCCCTCAACACATGTACAGTAGAGGACTCCCAGGTCTGTGTTCATTCAGAGATGATGTACCTAACCGTCAAGAGACTGGAGGCCCTGGGGAGTTTAGAGGTCAGGTGAGGTGGGGAGTGGGGACATCCACTTGGATACAGGGGATGGGAAGGAAGTATAGGATGTGAAACAGTCACAGGGTGGATCGGGTGGGAGAGGAATAAAATATGGAGTGTAAAAACTAAATTATAAAAAATAAAAATAAATAATCTTTTAAAGAGTTCATTGCCTTCCCATTACTTCCTGCCACTTGGAAAGAGAAGCAAAATATAGAGGTAATTCCATATTTTTAATATGATATACATTGAGCACACTTTAGTTGCTTTATGGAGATCTGCATTCTGTGTCATATGTTAACCAGTTTGAAGATGAGATGCTCATCAGATGGCTATGGTTTAAAATGTCTAATGCTGTGTCTGAAGAGCACTGTTAGAGATCCCCCATACCAGCCTTCTGATCTAGGTACAAACTCCTTCATGTTGTTGACTTAATGGAATTAATCATCCAGAGAGTCTAAATTCTCCAACATCATTTGCAACTGCTCTGTACCCCAGAAATTTCTGCAGAAGAAGAAACACCATTCATGTGCATTGGATAATATGTCAGCCAGCAAGTTATTGGCTTCTTTGCACTCAAAATTTGGGTAGAACTGGGGTTAGAGAGATTGCTCAAGTGCCTAAGGCACACAGGCTACTTTTCCAGAGCATCTGAGTTCCATTTCTAAAACACACATGGAGGATGGCAACTATCTCCAAGTCCAGTCCTGGGGGATCTAACAACCACTACAGGCTTCTGTGAGTACTGAATGGTTGTGGTTCAAAGATACACATGCAAGCAGAACACCCATCTACCTAAATATAAATGCATCAAGTTTTTAAATATGTATGTGGTGAAATGAGACAGTAAATTTTGATTCTTTCAATGTTAACTGATTTAAATGGCCACATGTCCCTGGTACCTGCCCAGTAGACAGCAGCAGTTGGGATGCTTGAACACTCTCCAGCCTCCTCCAACATCTCCTCCCAATTTGAGCAGTTCTGAGATGTGACCTGATCCTAGGAAATCCTGGAAGAAGCCTGGATTTAGCAACTCCTCTTCATTCTGTTGTCTCTGGATTACATCAAGTATTTCTTCAAAACTGTACGGTGAGGCCTGTCATATCTGATGTGGTGTCCCTGGCTCAGATCCACAACTTCAAAAGGTCCTTCAAATGGTGCTGTGATCTCTATTCTAGAGATAGCCCAACAGGTGGGACACAGGACATCCTGTCTGGAAGTTCCCTGTTACTATCCAACTCTCCCCAGACATATAATTTAAATTCACAAACTACCAAAATCCTGCTGTGATAATCACACAGACAGCACAATTTGAAAATAAACAGGAATGATTCAAGCTATTGTTAGTATCTCCGTGATTTCTTTACACCTTGTTCGAGGACCTCAAAGGCAAACTATAAAGCATTTCAGACCCTTTCCACTGATCCTTACAATATAAGCCTATCTGCAGAATGAGCACGTCATTTAAGCTTCCCTACTTGGATTCACCATGCATTCACAAGTACTGGAGAACATAAAGTGTGAGGTGAGTATTTGCCATGCAGCATCTGTGTTGATGCAAGCTTGGTGGTGGGGAATGAAATTAGATTAATCTCTCTCATCTTATTTAAAAACCTCAATACAAAATGTATTCGAGGCCTTAACATCAGTCTTAAAGTTTGAAAGTACCAAAGAAAACAAGACAATTCTTGAAGATATATAGATAATAAAGCTGTTCAGAACAGGAATTTCTCGTTGCAGATGCAATCCCAAGGACTGACAAAGATATTGCATAAAATAAATGATCTTGAGATTTATAAGCTATATCAGTGGATATTTAAGAGTTAATGACCTAAAACAAAGAAACCGAGGTGAATTGGAAAATCCTGACTCAGCATAATGGTAAGAACATCTCATTGACAGGAAGTGAGTTCTTGACAACAGAAATTTCACTATACTGTGAACACCTGCCAACTAATTTGGTCTTGGAACTATAAAGCACACATCCACTGATAACACTTTCCTCCTCTAAAGGTCCTTTTCCATCCTGTGAGTCTCTAAGCCCTCTGCCCTCCCTCAGAGAGACTGCCACGCCTCCCTCAGAGAGACTGCCATGCCTCACAGGAAGATCTGCTTCTGCAGTTTCTGTCTCCTCTGCCTTTTACTTCCACATCTCCTCTATTGATCCATATCTAACAGTTGATCACAAAAGTTGTTTTTCCAGAGTTCACAGGTTTGATTCCCAGAACCCTCATGGCTGCTAACAAATATCTGTATCTCTGGTTCCAGTGAATCTGATGTTTTCTTCTGGACTCTGTAGGTACTGCATGCCGATGGTGCACAGACATATGCAGAGAAAACACCCATACACATAAAACTAAAAAGTAAATAAATGTCATTTTTAATTTTTAAAATCTGCAAATAAAATAAAACCACAGTGGTAAAGATAGACTATATAATGAGAATAAAGCCTTTGTCAACTACATAGTAGACAAAAGTATTATATGTAGTATATATAAAGATCTGTAGAAGTTAAGTACCAAAAACAAAGCAAAACATCACACACTTAATAACTGGACTGCTAAACTAAATAAAAAGTTCTTGAAAAAGTGTTTAACATCCTTGGCCACTAGGGAAATGAGAAGGATAACTCCTTTAGACTGCATCTCATTCCATTCAAAACAGCATGTCTTTAAGGGGACAATGAGAACATACTGGCAAAGATGTGGTGGAAGAAAAGCCTTATTCACCTTTGTGAGATTGAAAATATTCTATCTCTTTTCTGAGCTATCTTATTTTCAGGGCTCACTGCAACATGCGGCTAGAACACCAATGAATGTGTAAGATGATGAAGGGTTTGTTCATGGTAGACTTCTCATCAGTCAGCACTTACTTTGGATTACTTCTGAGAAGGCCACCTCCAGAGGTTCAAGTTGGAACTGAAAGTCATTCAGGTTCTCTCCAGTCTCCTTTTGAGATGAAAATGGACCTTAGCCAGATGTCTCTGTCACTCCATCTACTATACTCAGTAAGACTTTCAACCATCATAGACAGAAAAACCAAGACATTCAATGACAGAACCAAACTGAAACAATAATTTTGCATAAATATAGCCCTACAGAGGATATTAGAACGAGAAGATGACAAAATGAATAATTTCACGCCAGCAAGATCAAAAAGATAGGAACACACATACACAGGCACACACACACACACACACACACACACACACACACAACCACCACCAATAATTGGTTATAAATAACTCTAAATATCAATGGACTCCATTGTTGAATAAAAAGACACAGGCCAAAAGAATGGATGCACAGACAAGATCCATCATTTTCTTGCATAAAAGGAAGACAACTAAACAACAAAGATAGACAATACCTCAGAGTAAATGTCTGCAAAAAAGTTTCCAAGCAATGGACAAAAGGATCAAGCTAAGATATCCATTCTAATATCTAATAAAGCAGACTTTCAACCGAAACTAAGCATAAAAGATAGGGAAGGACTCCTCAAAGGAAAAATCCACCAAGAAGGTTTCTCAATTCTGAACATCTATGCTCCAAATACATGAGAACCCACATTTGTAACTGAACATTACTAAAGTTTAAGTCATATATCAAACCTCACATATTAGTAGTGGGAGACTTCAACACCCCAATCTCACCAATAGACACATCATCAAAACAGAAACGTAACATAGAAATAATGAAACTAACAAATGTTATGAATAAAATGTACCTAGTAGACATCTACAGAACATTTTACCCAAATACAAAAGAATATACTTTCTTCTCAGAAATTCTTGGAACTTTCTCCAAAACTGACCATATACTTTCTCAGAAAGAAAGCCTCAACAGCTACACAAATATTGATATAACCCTTTGCATCTCATTAGATCACCCTGGGTTAAAGCTGGACTTCAACAACAACAAAAAGTCTAAAAACTCATAGAAACAAAACAACACTCTACTCAATGACCACTGAGTAAAAGAAGAAAAGAAATTAAAGTTCCTAGAATTCAAGCAAAGTGAAGGTACAAGATACCCAAATGAATCAGATACAATGGAAGAAATGCAAAGATGAAAATTCATAGCATAAGGTGCTTTCATAATTAAATTGAAGAGTTCTCATAGTAACAACTTAACAGAACATCTGTAAGCTACAGAGGAAAAAGAAACAAACACTCCCAAGAAGAGTAGACAGCAGGAAATAATCAAACTCAGGGCTGAAATCAATCATTAGAAACAAAGAAAACAACACAAAGATTCAAATAATCCATGAGCATTCCTTTGGGAAAATCAACAAGATAAATAAACGATTAGCCAAACTAACTAAAAGACAGAGAAACAGTATCCAAATTAACAAAATTAATATATACTTTCTTCTCAGTACCTCATGGTACCTTCTCCAAAATTGGCCATATAATTGGTCACAAAACAGGCTTCAACAGATACAAGAAGATTGAAATAATCCCATGCACCCTACCAGATCACCACGGACTAAGGCTTGTCTTAAATTCCAACAAAAACCACAGAAAACACACATGGAAACTGAACAATGCTCTACTCAATGATAACTTCGTTAAGGAAGAAATAAGGAAAAAAATTAAAGACTTTTTAGAATTTATTAAAAATGAAAACACATCATACTAAAACTTATGTCACAGTGAAAGCAGTGCTAAGAGGAAAACTCATAAGTGCCTCCAAAAAGAAATTGGAGAGAGCTTACACTAGCAGCTTGACAGCACACCTGAAAGCTCTAGAACAAAAAGAAGCAAATACACCCTCGATGAGTAGACAGCAGGAAATAATCAAACTCAGGGGTGAAATCAACCAAATAGAGACAAAAAGAACTATACAAAGGATCAAAAAAGCCAGGAGTTGGTTCTTTAAGAAAATCAAAAAGATAGATAAAGCCTTAGCCAGACTAACCAGAGGGCACAAAAAATCCAAATTAATAAAATCAGAAATGAAAAGGGAGACATATAAATGCAAACAATGGAAATTCAAAAAATAATCAGATCCTACTACAAAAGCTTATTCTCTGGTAAATTGAAAAATCTGGATGAAATAAACAATTTTCTAGACACATACCAGGTGCCAAAGTTAAACAAGATCAGATCAAGCATCTAAACATTTCCATAACCCCTAAAGAAATAGAAGCAGTAATTAATAGTCTCCCAACCAAAAAAAGCCCAAGACCAGATGGGTTTAGTGGAAAATTCAATCAGACCTTTAAAGAAGACCTAATTCCAATACTCTTCAAACTATTCCACAAAATAGAAACAGAAGGTACACTACACAATTCATTATACAAAGCCTCAATTATGCTTATATTTAAACCACACAAAGACCAAACAGAGAAAGAGAATTTCAGACCAATCTCCTTTATGAACATTGATGCAAAAATACTCAATAAAATTATTGCAAACCGAATCCAAGAACACATCAAAATGAACATTCCCCATCAATTGGGATCAAGTGGGCTTCATCCCAGGGATGCAGGGATGGTTCAATATATAGAATTCCATCAACATAGTCCACTACATAAACAAACTCAAAGACAAAAGCCTCATGATCATTTCAGTAGATGCTGAAAAAAACATTTGACAAAATTCAGCATCCCTTCATGTTAAAAGTCTTGGAAAGATCAGGAATTCAAGGCCCATATCTAAACATAGTAAAAGTAATATACAGCAAACTAGTAGCCAACATCAAACTGATTGAAGAGAAACTCCAAGTAATCACACTAAAATCGGGCTAAACAAAGCTGCCCACTCTATTCAACATAGTACTTTAAGTTCTAGCTAGGGCATTTAGACAACAAAAGGAGGTCAAAAGGATACAAATTAGAAAGGAAGAAGTCAAAATATCACTATTTGCAGATGATATGATAGTATACATATACAGCCCCAAAAATTCCACCAGAGAACTCCTAGAGCTGATAAACAATTTAAGCAAAGTGGCTGGATATAAAATCAACTCAAACAAATCAGGAGCCTTCCTCTACTCAAAAGATAAACAGGTTAAAAAATTAGGGAAATGACACCCTTCACAATAGTCACAAATAATATTACATACCTTGGTGTGACTCTAAGCAAGTGAAAGATCTGTATGACAAGAACTTCAAGTCTCTGAAGAAAGAAATCGAAGAAGATTTCAAAAGATGGAAAGATCTCCCATGCTCATGGATTGACAGGATTAATATAGTAAAAAATGGCCATCTTGTCGAAAGCAATATACAGATTCAATGCAATTCCCATCAAAATTCCAATTCTTCATAGAATTAGAAAGAGCAATTTTCAAATTCATTTGGAATAACAAAAAATCCAGGATAGTGAAAACTATTTTCAACAATAAAAGAACTTCTGGGAGAATCACCATTCCTGACCTCAAGCTGTACTACAGAGCAATCGTAATAAAAAAAAAAAAAAAACCTGCATGGTATTGGTACAGAGACAGGCAGGAATATCAGTGGAATAGAATTTAAGACTCAGAAATGAACCCACACACATATGGTCACTTGATCTTTGACAAAGGCGCTAAAACCATCCAGTGGAATAAAACAGTATTTTTAACAAATGGTGCTGGTTCAACTGGTGGTCAGCACGTAGAAAAATAGTGACAGAACTGAAGGAGTAGAAGAGGTTTGCAACTCCATAAGAAGAACATCAATATCCACCCACCAGACCTCTCAGAACTCCTAGGGAGTAAGCCATCAACAAAGGTGTACATATCGCTCCAGCTGCATATGTATGTAGCAGAGGATGGCCTGGTCATGCATCAATGGGAGGAGAGGTCCTTGGTCCCATAAAGGCTTGATAGATGCTTCAGTGTCTATCAAGGGTAGGGCGGTGGGAGTGGGTGGGTGGGTGAAGGAACACCCTCCATAAGCAGGGGAAGGAAGCATGTAATAGGATGTTTCTGGGAGGGAAGGAAACTGGGAAAGCGGATAACATTTGAAATCTAAATAAAGAAAATATCCAATCAAAAATAAAATTAAAAATGAAAAAAGGAGCAATAAAACAGATGGAGATCAAGGGGATACAATTTGTAAAGAAAAAGTTGAAGTATCACTATTTGTGCACAATATGATAGTATACACTGGTGACCCCAAAATTTCTAATACAGAATTATAACATCTAATAAACACTATAAGCCAGATGACTGGATAGAAAATTAACTTAAGAAATTAGTAGCCCTCCATTATACAAATGATAAACAGCCTGAGAAATCAAGGAAATAACACCCTTCTCTTCAAAAAAAATTATTTAATTTATTTATTTATTTATTTATTTATTTATTATATGTAAGTACACTGTATCTGTCTTCAGACACCCCAGAAGAGGGCATCAGATCTCACTGCAGATTGTTGTGAGCCACCATGTGGTTGTTGGGATTTGAACTCAGGACCTTTGGTAGAGCAATCAGTGCTCTTAACCACTCACCATCTTACCAGACCAACAACTTTCTCAATAGCAACCAATAAATATCTTGGTATCACTCTAACCAAGAAAATGATAGACCTGTATGACAAAAACTGCAAACTCTAAAGAAAGAAACTGAGGAAGATACAAGGAGAATAAAAGATCTCCCATGATCATGGACTGGTAGGATTCATATTAGTAAAAATGGCCATAGTACCAAAAGCAATATACAGATTCAATGAAATTACCACCAAAATTTCCAACACAATTCTTTACAGAACTTGAAAGAGCAATTCTCAACTTCATATGGAAAAAAAATTCCAGGATAGCTAAAACAGTTCTCTATAACATAATTTCTAGAAGTATCACCATTCCTGACTTCAAGCTGTACTATAAAGTAATAGTAATAGGAACTACATGGTCTTGGTATAGAAACAGACAGGATGATCAATGGAATCTATTTGAAAACCTATGAACAGTTGATTTTTGACAAAGAATCAAAAATTATACGGAAAAAAAAGCATCTTCAACAAATGGTGCTTTTCTAACTAGATGTCTGCATGTACAAGAATGCAGCTAGTGAATATTCATCACCCTGCCTAAAATTCAAGTCCAAGTAGATCAAAGTCCTCAACATAAAAACAGAAACTCTAAATCTAACAGATGAGAAAGTGAGATATTCTCTCATTAAAACCATTTGTACAGGAGACAATTAACTGAACAAAATACCAATAGCTCAGACCCTAAGATCAGCTATTAAATAATTGGGAACTCATGAAACTGAAAAGGTTCAAATGACTGAGCTACCGGGATCGCTTGGAGGCTTCAGACTGAAGCAGGTTACTGCCTGGGAGTAGGAAGTGGACATGGCTGCTGAGGGCGAGCCTGAATGGTGCAAACCGAAGGGGAAGGTTGTGTGGAGACATAGACAGATGTAAAGAAGACTGTGTCTCTGGGCCTGTTAAGACCACAGTTCCCTTCAGTCCGAAACGCATCTTGGTGACTGAGCAGATTCCTTCTCAGAACCTAGGATCTGCTAGCAGTGGAAAGGCCCAAGGGGTTCTGTGTCCTTCCAACTCCCAGCATGTCCCTTCACAAGCCCAGAAACTTGTAGCAGGTCACAAGCCAGTGCTAAAGCAGTTGCCAGCTGCCAGTGTTCCTCAACCAGTGTCCCGGCTCAATAAACCCCAGAGTGAGCAACCTGCAGCCTCGGGAAATAATTCTGAAAAGGAGCGGGCATCCCATACAGAAGACTGAAGACACACAAAAAAGGCCATGGACTTTGGAAGATTTTGACATTGGCCGCCCACTAGAAAAATGGAAGTTTGGAAATGTCTATTTGGCGAGGGAGAAGCAAAGCAAGTGCATCCTGCCTCTGAAGGTGCTGTTTAAAATACAGCTGGAGAAGGCCTGTGTGGAGCACCAGCTTCGAAGTGGAGATCCAGTCGCACCTGCGTCACTCCAGCATCCTCAGGCTGTATGGATTGTTTCCATGACACCACCCAAGTTTATCTGATTCTAGAATACGCACCCCTTGGAACCGCTTCAAAAGCTCTCTAAGTTTGGCGAGCAGAGAACGGCTACTTATGTCACTGAGTTGGCAAACGCTCTGCTTTACTGTCATTCAAAGAGAGTGATCCACAGAGACATTAAGCCAGGGAACTTGCTGCTTGGCTCAAACGGAGAGTTGACGATAGCAGACTTCAGATGGTCTGTACACATTCCGTCTTCCAGGAGAACCACACTGTGTGGCACCCTGGACTACCTGCCTCTGGAAATGATTAAAGGCTGGTTGCATGATAAGAAGGTGGACCTCTGGATCCAAGGCATTCTCTGCTAAGAGCTCCTAGTGGGGATTCCCACTTTCGAGACACACACTTACCAGGAGACCTACAGAAGGATATCATGGATTGAATTCACATTCCCTGACTTTGTGACGGAGGGAGTCAGGGACCTCATTTCAAGACTGTTAAAACACAATTCAAGTCAAAGGCTAACACTAGCAGAAGTCCTTGAGCTTCCTTGGATCAAAGCTAACTCCTCCAAACCTCCAACTGGCAAATCATCTTAGGGAATCCTGAGCCAGGAACACCGTGCAACTGTGAGAAATACCCCATTGAAGCCGCCCACCCAGACCATCATGGCTGCCCTCAAGAGTGCCTTGCTGAGGAACTAGTCCTTGGCCTGGCATCTAGGAAATCCCACCTGTTACCCAGCCCCCAAGAACCATGCTGCTCTTCTTGGTTTAGTAATCTGGAGGGAAGGTTCCACTGAAGCTTCCCCCATCTCCTTGCCTATGCCCCAAGGTGTCCTACTGGATGTCTCACTGTAGGAAAGTTACCAGTGATCACCTGCATCATAGCCTTCAAGTGCCAAAGCATGTGTGTAACTTATTGGGTCTCCAGGCCTGGGGAAACTGTTGGGATGGATATACAACCTTTGAAATAAATAAAGATTTGTATAGACAAAAAAAAAGAAAGAAACTGAAAAGGTTCTATAAGACAAATGACAAAAATCAATAGGATAAAATAGCAGCCTCCAGAATGGGAAAATATATTAACCAGCCCTGCATCTGACAGATATATATCCAAAATATATATAAAGAACTCAAGAAGTTAGACACTAGCAAACCAAATAACCCAATTTTAAAATGGGGAACAACAAGTGGGGCTTCCGCTACTGTGATTAGAAGTGGGAAAATTAATGGAGGAAAGGATTTGTAAGGGCAAGCCTGGGATGAGAAGAAGGAAGGGACCTGCAGTTGGGATGTAAGGGGAATAACAATAATTGATGAAAAAATTGCTAGAGAGGGAAACAGAAACTTCTCAACAAAGCAATTGTAATGGTAACAAACACTTAAAGAAATGTTCAGAATTCTTAGTCTTCAGGGAAATGCAAGCAAAAATGACTCTGAGATTCCACATTATACTGGCCAGAATGGCTAAGATTAAAAATAAACTCAAGGAACAGTATATGATGGCAAGAATTAGGAGAAAAGGGAACACTCCTCCATTGTTGGTGGGAATGCAAATTTGTACAATCACTCTGGAAATCAGTTTGGCAACTTTTCAGAATATGGGGAATTCAGAACAGAACCAAAACTCCATCCTGACATATCTCTACTCATCATACATCTCCTTTTGTCCTGAAGACCCAGCTATACTACTCCTGGGCATATACCCAAAAGTTGCTACACTATCTCACACAGACACTTGATCAATATAGTCATAGTAGCTTTATTCATAACAGCCAGAAACTGGAAACAACCTAGATGTACCTCAACTGAAGGACAGTTAAAAAAAAGTTCATTTTCACAATGGAATAGTCAGGTATTAAAGACAAGAACATCATGAATTTTGTAGTCAAATAGATGGAACTAGAAAATATCATCTTGAGTGAGATAATCCAGACAAAAAATGACATGCATGGTATGTACTCACTTGTAAGTGGATATTAGCCATAAAGTACAGGATAGTCACATGGGTTATATAGACCCATAAAAAGCCAAATAATGAGTGCCTAAGATAGACAACAAATGGAGACAAATGCCAAACATTAGATGGAGCTCAGGGAGTCTTGTGGAAGAGCTGGGGGATGGATGATGGACCCAAAGAGGACAGGGACTCCACAGCAAGACCAACTGAGTCAACTAACCTGGACCCTTCAGGGCTCCTTGAGATCGAACCTCCAACCAAAGAGCATTCATGGTCTGCACCTAGCCATAGCTCCACTATGTTCATAGCAGCCTTATTTATAATAGCCAGAAACTGGAAACAAACCAGGTGTCCTTCAACAGAGGAATGGATACAGAAAATGTGGTACATCTACACAATGGAGTACTACTCAGCTACTAAAAACAATGAATTTATGAAATTCTTAGGGAAATGGATGGATCTGGAGAATACCATCCTGAGTGAGGTAACCCAATCACAAAAGAACACACATGGTATGCACTCTCTGGGGAGAAATGGCAATCTCACCTGAGTCCCAGGGTCAGAGCAGTTTTTGCTTTCTTAACTTGAGTGTGGTAGATCCATAGTATAATACCAGCTACCTCCATGGCCATAGAAGTGAAGAGAATAATCAGATATGTTTTCTCTAGGTTGGTTCCCGTACCTCTTTGGCTACCAGATTTACCCAGTCAATATCAACAGATTTGAAAAAGGGAAAACTTGTGGTAGACTCTGAGGTCACCTTGGACTTTCAGATAGTATGATGAGTAGCATTTATAGGGAATTTTAGAGCCTATAATGGCTTGATAAAGAATGCTTAAAGAGTTCTGCAATTGTTTTGTCTCTGATCATGGGAAACTGTGGAGCAAGTCTTCTAAACATAATTTCTAGAGGGTAAGTCCTTCACTATATGGCATGCAACAGGCCCCAAGCAAACAAAGGGAAGTAAGCTTTACTAAGAGTTTTGTCAGAGATTCTTTTAAAATAATTTATTCACTTTACATCCTGATCACTTCCCCCTCCTTGTCACCCCCTCCCACAACTCTTCCCCATACCCCCTCCTCTTCTTCTTTGAGTGTGTGAGGGGGCTGGGTATCCCCCAACACTGACACATCAAGTCTCTATGAGGCTAGACTAATCCTCTCCCACTGAGACCAGCTAGAAGAACATCCCAATTATCTTTTGCAATAGCCTCTGCTCCAGTTGATCAGGACCCACATGAATACCAAGCTGCACATCTGGTACATATGTGCAAGGAGGCCTAGGTCCTGCTCATATATGTTCTTTGGTTGGTGGTTCAGTCTCTGGGAGCCCCAAGTGTCCAGGTTAGTTGATTCTCTTGATCTTCCTGTTGGCGTTCCTATCCCCTTAGAGGCACAATCCTTTCTCCTGTTCTTCCATAAGAGTCGCCAAGCTCCATCCGTTGTTTGGATATGGATGTCTGTATCTGTCTGAGTCAGCTGCTGGGTAGATCCTCTTGTAGAGCAGCCATGCTAGACTCCTGCCTACAGGCATAACAGAGTATCATTAATAGTGTCAGGGATTGGTGCTTGCACATGGGATGGGTCTCAAATTGGGATGTTTATTAGTTGGCCTTTCTATCAGTGTCTGCTCCATCCCCTTTCTCAGCATTTCTAGTAGACGGGATAATATTGGGGTCAAAATTTCTGTGGGTGGGTTAGTGTTCCTATGGCTCCATTGGGGTTCCTGTCTTGCTATAGGAGGTGGCCTCTCCAGGCTCCATATCTCCAATGCACACAGCTAAAGACTCGCCATTGATTATGGGTGCCTCCCTTATCCCAGGTCTCTGTATCTTCCTAGAAATGCCCTCTACCTCCCCACTCCCATCAGTTACAGATTTCTATTCATTCTCATGGCCATCTAGCCATCTCATCTGCCCTTCCCTACACCAGATGGGTTTCTCAAACTTTACTTGAGGATGGGCCAGGAAGATAGCCAGGTAGTGGATCATATAGATATTAGACAGCCAGCATTTGGTGTTCTTTAGAAGACAGCTTCAATGGTATGGGGTGCTATAAGTTAAGATCCAAATTCAGAGTTAATTTTTTTTTATTATAATAGCAGTAGCCCCACAGCTCTTAGACAGGTGGACCATTCTGTGGCTGCATGGCATGGTCCACTCTTTTTGATAGTCATGTTATAGTGCATTTCCATGGCCCAAAACATTGGGTAATGTCTTCTGTTTCATCAAAAAAGGAAGAAAAGGTTTTGAGACATCTGGTAGTACTAAGGGTAAAGCCAACTTGAGATATGTTTTTAAAACCACAAGTGACATTTTTTAAGGTTCAATTCAGATTAGGGTCTCACTGCTCTTATTTGTGCTGGTGAGCACTATTTCTTCAAACTTTGATATCCAGAGGCAGAAATACCAAGCCTCTACTGGGATATCTCAAATCTGTCTCTTAGTCTTTGGAGTTGGCACCTGAAGGATGGTAAAGGCTTTTTGTTTTTTGTTTGTTTGTTTGTTCATTCATTTGTTTTTGAGACTCTGGTACATTTCTTTGCCTCCCTTTGTCTTATAGTCAAGATGGTGACCTCTGACGTACAAGGCTGGCCTTTGTTAGCCAATATTCTGTAACCAAAGCTTTGTCAGTCTTGCAGCAGTCCCTCATTAGTCCTTTTGTAATTTATTTTCAGAAGCTAGAAGGAGGCCATTTATATACAGTAAAAGTATTGGCATAGGAAACTTCTAACAAAAGGGCAGGAGATCAGCACTTAGAAACTTATTTAAAAGGGTCCAAGAACTCTTAAATCTTTGGGGCAACCTGGTACATGTAAGTTGCCTGCTGTAACATCCTCTGGGTCTGTCCATCTAAAATCAAGAATGGATTGACTCTCCTCTACCCTTTAAAGGATAAAGAATGCATCTTTCAGGTTGAATACAGAATACACCTGCTTCTCAGGAAGAATCGTATTCATGAGAATCAGAGGTCCCAGGTTTCTTCACATGCAATAGTGATGTATTCCAGGATAACTGACAGGGCCCCAGGATGTCTTTCTCTCTAAGATGGACAATATGAACTACAATTTCTTCTTGTTTCCAGTCTCTTCACATATTGTTTTATATGGATGGGATAGATGAAATGGTTAGTTGAACAATTATAGAAACTTGGTGTCTTAGGGTTTTACTGCTGTGAACAGACATAATAACCAAGACAACATTTAATTGGGGTTGGATTATAGGTTCAGAGATTCAATCTATTGTCATCAAAGTGGGGTCATGGCAGCATCTAGGCAGGCAAATGGTGCACAAGGAGCTGAGAGTTCTACATCTTCATCTGAAGGCTGCTATTGGAAGACTTGTCTCCAGGCAGCTAGGATGAGGTGTCTTTTTTTTTTTTTT
>NW_022196904.1:15617289-15628387 GCF_008632895.1 Mastomys coucha
GTGCTGAGAAGAAGGTATATCCTTTTGTTTTAGGGTAAAATGCTCTGTAGATATCTGTTAAATCCATAGGATGAGGTGTCTTACAACCAACCCTCACAGTGACACATGTACTTCAATAGGCCACACCTTCTAATAGTGCCTCTCCCTGGACCATGCATGTACAAACCATCCCACCATGTGACCCAATCATTTGGCTGAACGAAGGCATCCATATGATTTTGAGGTGTGTGGTAGCTGGGTCTCTGGACATGCAACCTTCTATTTGATGGTGAGCCACCAAGTCATGAAAGTCAAAGAAAAACAGAGAGACAGGGCCTGTCATGGAAATTCAATACCTCAAAGCCTACCCCAGTAATACACTTCATTCAACAAGGCCATTCTCCTATTCATTCTAATCCCTCTCAAATGGTGTCATTCCCTAACTTCTATGCATTCATATGTATGGGACTATCAGGGACATTCTTGTTCAAACCACCATGCTAGTACCACTTGGCTTAGTTCTCTCAGACATGATTCTGTGGGTATATCCTTTTTGAGAGAGAATCTGAAATGTTCACATTAAATAAATAGGTACATTAATGAATAAGATTCAATGTTAACTGAACTATAAATGGAGAACTAGAATACAAAGTGTTATTGTGGACACCAGTGTGAGAAAGCTGTGAACTTATTGTTACCTATCGATGAAAAAATAGGCAAAGTGTTTATTCCTCAAGTTATTCTTGTAGACAAAAAATTGCACAAACTATGAGAAGTTGATGTACACAAAAACAAGAACATGAAAGGAACTCCCTGGTATATCCACATGATGGCAGGAAAGGTGAAGGTCTGGGGAAAATATTCTTGGATCTTTCACAAAACAAACAAATAAAACTACACCAGGTATATTACCTTGCTTTACTTGTATTTTCTTAAGCTAACTGTAAACATCATCTCATGATTTGCTTGCTTTGGTAATAAAAATGAAAAGTGCTTTATTTTGCATTGCTCTTTAGCTCAAAATCCCCAAGGCTCCTGATCACCTCATTCAGACCTTTGGCATTTCCTTTATTTATGAAAACTTAGCCTCCCTGGCTGGAGTTGGTTGTCAAGAAAACCTGCATTAGTTCAGAAGGTAGTATAAAGTGTGGAGCCCTAAAACCTTTGCTCAACAAGGACAGGAGCAGCACTTTCTGAGACTTTGTTTATAGTCACAGAAATAGCAATATAACATTTTAAAGTGATAGAAGAAAATAACACTATGTTGACTTATATACCCTTAAAAACTGAAGATGAGGTTTCTTCCACTTAGTGTTGAGAGCGGTGACTGAGTCAGATGAGCTTTATTGATCATAACAGCTTTGAAACTGGTAGGAACATTTGGGTGTGGTAATGCATGCCTTTAATACCTGCCCTCAGATGTAGATGTAGATCAGAACTAGATCTTTACTAGGGCCACTTTTCCAATGAAGTGTGTGTATCAGAGGCTGATAAACTGACAGTTGTATACAGATGCAGATTATCTGGCCAGCAGAGGGAATTGGTCCTTCTCAGGTATGATATCAAGAAAGGTAGGAAGAACTAGAAAGATGGCTCAAAGATTAAGAGTATGTACTGCTTATGCAGAAGACACAGTTCAGTTTCCAGCACTAATGCAAGTCAGCTCACAACCATTTGTAACTCCAATTCTGAGGATCTTATAGCTTCTAGTGGCCTCTAGGGAGCTGCAGCCACATATCACGATTCCCACCATATGCCCACCCCAATACACACAATACAATTAAATATAAAATCTTAAAACAAATAAGTAAACAGTACTTTTTCAAAGAGGACAAACCTGTGGCCTGGTGAGCCATGTCATGGCTGCTGAAGTTTCCTGTTATATCTAGGCTGCACAAAACATACAGATTCATCCAATTCTGCCAGATATCAGGAACTTAAGAGATGAGAGCTATTTGTCTCATTCACATTTATGGAATTGTAATATAAGGATGTGACAACACAGACAGTTTAGTTGATGTGGAATATCACTGTTTGTTGGAAATGAAAAGACAACAGGTCCTTCAGGGTCACACAGAGAAACACTTGGTATATTCCAAAGGGAGAGAGATTTTGCTTTGTTTCTGAGACAACCAGGGAGAGCAAGATACTTGGTGTAGGTTTAACTGGTGTGTGTGGCTTTAGACTATAGTGGTACTTGCTATTTGTGGGATAAGGGGAGTCAGTTTTATTTAAAGGTGTGGCCCCTGGAAAGTCTATTCTATTCCAGTGAATGTCCATGAATCCAAAAATATATGAGTAGTACAATCTAGACTTGATGACTTTTTAAAAACAGGATATGAATTTGGGTAGGTAGGGATGAGTAATGAGTCTGGAAGGACTTGGGGATAGGATAAATATGATCAAAATATATTGTATAAACCGCTAAAAAGTTAATTTTAGAATAAAAGGAAGTTGGCTAAAAATAAACAAGCAACACACATGGAATGTACAAAATAAAATGAAATGTAATGATCCACTAGAATGTCTCAAGCAGTCTAAGATATGAGCCAAAAGGGGGTTTGGGCTACATGTCTTCTGAGGCCTTGTTCTGCTGCCAGGAACAAAGCTTCTCTTTTAAGTTCTCAGGATGAATGACTCATGATGGCTTATTTATTCCTTGTGAGATAATTTTATTAATATATTTTAATGTGTTAAGGAAGTTCATACATGTATACAATGTATTTCTTAACTTCGAAAAGCTGAGAGGTAATAGACATACGATGAGAATAGAGAGATAGAAAGTGGGGAGGCTATCAAAGGGGATAGATAGGTGTATACTTCTTGAGAATAAATGGAGGTTTTCCATGAGCTCAGGTTCTGATTCTGGTTCTTGGACTCTCCCAGTCATGACACTAGTCGGTATGTTTAGCCTTGAAGAGGAAGATAGAGTAGAGTAACGTAGTGCAAGTTAACTCTGAACAAAACATTTCTCAAAAGATGAGCATGTCTACATGCACATATAAGTATAGAAACAGAGCAAAAGGTTAGGCAATGAAGAGAGCAGGCACACTGTGAAAACAAAGATGGCACATGTGGTGGTTTGGATGACAATGCCCTCCACAAGCTTACATGTGTGAAGGCTTAGTTTCTAGTAGGCAGAACTTTTTGGAGAAGAGTGCATTGTATGACCTTCTTGGAAGAGATTTGTCACTGGTTCAAAAGCCAGCATCATTGTAAGATAGCTCTTTCTATCTCCTGCCTATAAATCAGAATGTAAGCTCTTAGTTACTGCTCTAGTGCTAAGCCTGCCTGGCACCATAACACCCACCATAATGGTCACAAACTCCCTGCTAAATTATAAGCCAGTCTCCTATAATCTCTTTCCTTTATAATGCCTTGGCTATGTTGTCTCTTCACAGCAATAGAAAATTAGCTAGTCTAGAAGTTAGACCAGAAGGACAGAATTGTTGTGATAAGCCTGACCATGCTGGTTTGTGGAAGAATATGAATAACTTTATGACTTTAGAATAGAAAGTACTTGAATGATATATACATGCTGATGCTCTATCTTAGAAGAAACTTGGAAGATGGTAGTGCTAAGATGCATTTGGAGTAAGGAAATGTGCACCAACTCCCCTAGCCTTGGAAAGACTGTAATTTCTTTGTTATTGACACTAAGTTTTCCTTCAACTTCTTTAAACATGCTTATGGATGACTGAGCCTCCTTGATTTCAGAGGAAAACAGGCTGCTGGTTGGTATGTATAGGGTTATTGGGGTCCCACGTCTGCTCTACCACAGGACTTGGCTACTCGGGGAGGCAAGAGATGGGGGGTGGGAGGGAGTTGACCCAAGTTTACCCCATGTTGTCACTGGGTGGGTGTTGGGCTGTGGGGAAGCCACAAAACACTGCTCCAGGGGTGAGGAAGCACATTCTGAGGTGCAGGACAGTGAAAGCTAGTTCAGGGGTCCCTGGGCCTGCAGGGAGGGTGGTGCCATCTGGTTCTCAGGCTCTCAGACACCCAGGCACCACTGGGAGCTGCAGAAGAGCTGAGAACAGAGTGCCCCCCACAGGCTGAATGGAACCTGTGGTGGAGGGGGAAAGAGGGGGGATTCTGGATGGTCCTGTGGGAATAGTCCTTGGCCTGATGATGGTGGAAGGCTTGGGCATGGCTTGGTGGCTGTGGCTGGGAGCACAGAGAGGCCTTTTATGGGAGATTAGATGGTGGCTCTATAGGCGAAAGCCTTCTCTATGGCTCCCCATGGTGAATTCCCATGAAAAGAGGCAGTCCATAGTTTTATGGCATTTATTGTCATGGCAGAAAGTGAATGAGTAAAACCATACCCCACTTCTCAGGGAGGACCTGAGGTTAAATACCTTTTGCAGGAAGAAGTGTCTGGAGAGGAGAGTTCATTGGCTAAGTCCTCCAGGTCTTTAAGTACCTCATTAAAATGGACATCTGTCTTGAGCCTACATGACCACAGGTCGCATACTCTACCTGTGGAGGGGCTTGGGGCATTGCCCTTACATGACTAATGGCCACAAATCTATGGAGTGCTTCAGCCTTATACCTGGGAACAGGTGAAATGCTTACTGTCCCTTCAGTGTCACAGAGGTTTTGTGCCTTTGCTCAATCGGGAACAAGGCTACCTTTCTCAGTCCTACAGGTATGGATGGGAGGAACTACTTTTCCACAATGCTATTTCACATTCACCACTCTTTACTTGGGAGTTGTGTTTCTGAGGTTCTATATCATCCTCCATTCCATCTAGGTAGGACAAGGGTATCAGATTATTGAGAGATGTGTAGAAAACCATACATCTGACGTGGATATTGAATCCAGGAAACACATAAAAATACCTTAGAGAATTCGCAGATCTGTTAGAAAACACCTTTGGAGTCTTGCTGTGAATATAGGAGACACTGGCATATAAAAAGAGGTAAAAACTGGTATATTTACATGATTAGGAAGTATAAAGGCAGAGTATTATACTGTTCCCCACTGTCATGTGTATAGCAGCCATTGGTGTGTTGGTAAATATTGTAAATACATGAAAAATTCCCAAGTACAAAGTAAATTGGTGTAATATAACAGTATAGAGGTACTGAATCATTTGTTGGCAAAATTCAACCATCTTTTCCATGAAAAAGTTCAATTAGTATGAAAAGTTTGGGGTCCTCTTTTTCTAGAAGGTTACAGTTATAACCTTTTTAGGGAGGTTGTTGCTGTTTTGTTTTGTTTTGTTTTAAAGAAGGTACTGGAACTGCATTGTAAAGGCTTTTGTGGAATTGGCATAAATACAAGCCCAGAGTAAGTACATTTTGTTGAGAACAAAATCCCTGAAACATACAGTAGGGTGCTTGAATGACTCATTTTTTAGGAGAGAGTTACAGAATCTGTCAATATGGAATAGGTGACAGTCTGATTTATGAAGGACTTTATACAGTAGTATAGCAGGATAATAAGTTGTTGAAGCATGAAACTCTAGTGCTTGGGCAAACATCAATAGGTTAGGGCCCTGGGAAAAAGGTTCAATGTCAAGATTGAAGATTTCTCTGGTGACATTTTCAACTGTGTCCTGACTGTTCAGCAGTTGTCTTGGGTACCTTCTATGGAGAATAAAATGTTAGGACGACAAAAGGTAGTCAAGTTTCTATTTGTTCTCAACTGAGTGCATCCTGTGTGACATGATTCAATGATTTAGCAAGACCCCCTTGGAGAGATGTTTTTATGAGCAAGGTGCTATGGGTAGTAATTTTTAAATGGCTCTATGAATTATAATAATATAGATGTCACTAGAAGTCCTTTTAGAGTCTGTCCTCTTAAATTAAAAAAAAAACTTTTTAAAAATTGATTAGGCAGACTATAGAGACACTTGTGTCCTTTCTTTGACTATCAGGCTATTAAAACAATGGTCCCCAAAAATTAGAATTTCTCAAGGGATTTTATTCTGGGATAATGAAAAATATAGGGTCCTGGTATCCATCAAGAGGAACATGTTTACAAAAGAGATTTCACACAATGCCAACAAATTGTCAGGTCACTTTGAAGAATGAAGGTGGTAATGGGTGGGACCACACCTTGATCCCGAACATCTATGGATACATGTGGCCCTCTGTTTAAACATAACTACAAGTGAGGAATATGAAGGGGTATGTGTGTGTGTGTGTGTGTGTGTGTGTGTGTGTGTATGTGTCTGGGAAAAAGAGAGAGAGAGAGAGAGAGAGAGAGAGAGAGAGACTGTACCTCTTCATGCTTTCCAATGCAATCACATTGGGAAAAACCTCCTTACTATTCCTAATTGTGTCTTTAATTGAATTATTGAGGATGAGTGGCTAAGCCTGCTTTGTTAAGGCTTTCAAGGCTGTTAGTCTCTAATTCTAACAGTTCCAGTACCATTTAATGGTGTCAATCTGGTTCCCCTTGGTTGGTTACTTCTGTCCTATGTAGTTTATTCCTGTGTGGTCCTATTATTCTGGAATCCAAGATGAATAAAGAAGAGAAGAGGACAAGGAGGGCAGAATGTATTGCTGATCCAAGAAAATGCAGGGTGAACTCTAGATTGATTTACAGTGCATATCTGACCTCATCAAACAAGCCTCAAGCATAGGTCAGGAAGACAAACCAGAGCCTGTCCCTTTGATATGTCTATTGGTTTAGCCTGTTCCCCCATATGGAGAGACAGTAAGATTCCAATGAAGTCCTGTCCTACAAAGTACATGTCCTTTACCTGCAATCATCAGGTGATAGAAGACATATCAATACATGACTTAGGAGAACTGATTCAGTGAAACCCCGGGGATTCATAGATACAATAATAATAACCGCATTGAGCAGAATGCTCACCCAAGAGGTAGCCAGGCAGTGTCATGTCTCCCCTGTGACATTGTCCTTGGGAAATCATCAGAATGTTATTATCCAAGTCAGCTAGTGTGAGATCAGCTCTGAGTGTGGTGACAAGGTACAAAAGTCTAACAAACAGGAGAGAAATTCTATAATGGATACAAGGCACAGTCTTAGGTACCTTGCTAAAGAGATTGGGTGTATTTTGGGTTCCAAGGAAGTAATTCCTAACATGACATTCTGTGTGGGACACCCCTGTGTCCTGCTGTGAGGAGGGGCCATGAGGTTCGGTGGCAGCAACTAGCAGTTAAAAGAGAACAGTCCTATAGTGAGAATCAGGAAGGTCCAAACTTCTTACACCATCTGAAGAAATGGGTGACACACCTCTTCTGAGCTCATGACTCCTTTTCTGCTCCCTGCTCCTTTTCAAGTATGACAAAGTAGGGTGCTCTAGTAAGGTGCTCCACAGTGTGTGTCAGGAAAGACAACCAAGGTATATGAGTGGTGCATTTGGGACAAAGGAATTAGTTTTTATTTCATTTTTAAAAGTATATTCTTCTCTCATATATTACATTCTGACCACAGTTTCACCTCCCTCTACTCAACTCAATCCTACCCCTTACCTTCCTTGTCCTGCAGATCCATTCCTCCTCTCTTTTTTCTTTCAGAAACTGGTAGTAGGCTCCACTGGGATATCAACCAAACATGGCATATCATGCTGCAATAAAACTAGGCACATATGAAGGCTGGATGATACAAGCTGGTAAGAGAAAAGGGCTCCCAAAAGCAGGAAGAAGAATCATAGACAGCCCCTGCTCCCACACTTAGGAGTCCCACAAGACCACCAAGCTACACAGCCATAATATATATGTAGAGGACTTAACTCAGACCCATACAGGCTCCCTAATTGTGGGTTCAGTCTCTGTGAGCCCTATGTGCACTGTCTAGTTGATTCTGTGGGCCATTTTCTTGTGCTGAACTTGACTCCTCAGGTTCCTGCAATCCTTCCTTCCCCTTTTCCGCAGGAGTATCCGAGCTCTGCCTAGTTTGGCTGTGAGTCTGCATATGCTCCCATTAGTTGCTAGATGAAGCCTCCCTGGTGACGATTATGCTAGATTCAGATCTACAAATATAGCAGAGTATCATTAGGAATCATTTCATGGACTTTTAAAATTCTTACATATCTTATTTTTATTATTTTATTTTATTTTACCTTACTTTATTTTATTATTAAGCCCCCTGTGTTGGATTCTATCCCATGTTTCTGGGTCCAGGCAGTGTCAGGCATGGGCACCCTCTTGTGGCATGGATCTCATGTTAGAACAGTCATTTGATCTCCACTCCCAAAAGTTCTATACAACCTTTACCTAAGCACATCTTGAAAGCATGACAAATTGTAAGTTGAAGTTTTGTGGCTGAGTTTGTATCCCAGTCCCTCCACTATAAGCCCTACCTGGTTAAAGTGGGGATGTTCATAATTTTTTTATTCCTAATTACACACGCACACACACACACACACACACACACACACACTCCTTTATGTGTGTTTAGGGATAACAACTTGGGAGTGGATTAACAATCAGAGGATCCATCCCTGGATAATTACTCTCCATTGTTTAGAAGCCATTAATTGCCTATAGCCCTTCATCTAGGAGAATTGCCTTCTGAATTTTCATTTCTGTTTGAGTGTCAATAAGTATTGTCATTGTGTAATTCTTACTCTGGTGTCCATATCGTTAAGATTCTCTCTGTTAAATACTGAAGACTCTATTTCACTGAAGACAACCTGATCCTCTGGGTGTTACAATGTATAAGACACTATCTCAGAGTAGAAATCCCAATCCTCTAACAATTACAATCTTTTGTCCCCTTTTCTCCAAAGTCTTCCAAGCCCTAGATGTAGGGAGTGTTCATAAATATATGAATGGTATATGAGTACTCCAAATCAACTTTCCTCTTCATGTTGACCAGTTGTGGATTTCTGTGATGGGATTTATCTGCTGGAAAAGGGTTCTTTGATGAATGGTGGGAGCTACATTTATCTGTGCCTATAAGCATGTATATTTAATGCAATTTGAAGTTTTACTGGTTTAGGAACACGGCAGTTGTAGGCTCTCCTTTGGAATCCATTACTTTCTGAGCCATGGCTCTGTTTCTAGTGCCAAGAAGTTATTCCTGCCTGTTCAGTAGATATTAAGTCCAGTTTGAACACCTGTTGGTGACCCTCCTTCCACATCTGTATCCCAACCCCACCATGTAAGTGATACTTTCTTATACTGGGACATACCTCACCGTGATCTTGAGGCTTGCATGTTTTATGCCATAATAAGACTTTTCTTTGTTTTGTTTTTTGGGGATTTTTTAAATTGATTAAAGTTTTATTGCATTATGATGAGAAAAGTTACATGATTTCAATTATCTGAATTTGTTAACATGTAAAAACATATTTTAAGTAAATAGAATTAAATCACATTCTTGTTTCCCTTTTGTACCCCAACTCCTCCCAGAGACCACTCTTCAATAACTACAATATCTTTTTTGTCATATTCTTTAAAATTTAGTAATATCATAACAATAAAAATTAGTATTAATAAAAACTGATATAAAACAACAATCAATTTAACAGTCTTATATAGATGCTTGTCTACAGCAATACTGAAAAAAACATGTTTTTCTCAATATAAATTTTAAATAACTTCAAACATATTAACTGTATATTTTAAAATAATATATCACTACTAGCATTTTAAATGAACATAAATATATACAGTCTTTATTTGTTTATTTTGTATTTAGTAGAGCTTAAAATCTTGGCTCTTACTGTGCTACAAGCCCAAAATAAGAACAATTTTTAGACATTGGATTTCATTGTAATAAGGCTGTACTTCAATGACCCTCACATTACCAAAGGATATTACCTCCATCATACCTAAGCTGAGAGTTGACAGTTCTGCTGTGCCAAGGAATGAACTGTAAGCACGATTTTTGGAAACATACTTCCTGCTAAACCTATTTGACGTGAGTGAGTGTCTTTATTCTCAGCCCACAGAGAACAGGTTACATCCATTTAAGAAATGGTATGTGTATTAAGAAGGTCTATCCATAAAGTCATTCACCAACTGTTTCAATGAACAATGGTTCTGCTGGAAGGGTGGCACAGACATTAGGTGAGGGTAAGAAGTTGGTTCATTAGCTGTGATAATTTGGAAAACCATTCATCTCAGAGAAAGAGTAACTTATAAAGTCCTCTTCTTCAAACTTGATGCAATAGTTACAAACATCAAGCAAAGCATTCAGTCTCATTCTTTGTTGTTCTCTTTCCTAATAGCCACCTCCCAAGTTAAATGTCTATGTCTTCCTTGGTTATATAAATACTTTTGAAATATGTAAGCTGTTCTGAAAACCATAGTATAGTGTAAAGTCATGAAATGAACAATACTACTAATAGAGAGGCTGAGATAGGAGAAGCATGATTTCAAGACCATTATGTTGTACACAGCAAGACATTGCCACATACAAACAAGCAGAAAGTGTATGTGGATTGTACAACATTGGACCTATTTCTCCAATTACCAAATTAGAGAGACCATTGGATGAGAGTCAACAAATTTCTAAATTCCTCATATTTTTGGATTTCAATCGATTAGGATATGTTGGTACTATTCATCTTAATATTAATTTTCATATTAAGATATTAAGATAAAGTAGTTGTTACTTCTTGTTATTTTTGTTGTAAAAGGTGGAATTAGGTTTCTGTGGATTTGTTGAAAGATTACTTCCTTGCTTTGTCTAGGGTGTAGTTTTGCTCCTTATGTTGATGTTCTCCTTTTATTATTCTTGGTAGGGCTGGATTTGTGGAAAGATATTGTGTAAATTTGGTTTCGTCATGGAATATTTTGGTTTCTCCATCTATGGTAATTGAGAGTTTTGTTGGGTATAGTAACCTAGGCTGGCATTTTGTTCTTGTAGGGTCTGTATGATATCTGCCCAAGATCTTCTAGCTTTCATAGTCTCTGGTGAGAAGTCGGGTATAATTCTGATAGGCCTGCCTTTATATGTTACTTGACCTTTTTCCCTTACTGCTTTTAAAATTCTTTCTTTGTTTAGTGCATTTGATGTTTTTATTATTATGTGTCGGGAGGAATTTCTTTTCTGGTCCAGTCTTTTTGGAGTACTATCTGCTTATTGTATGATCGTGGGCATCTCTTTCTTTAGGTTAGGGAAACTTTCTTCTATAATTTTGTTGAAGATATTTACTGACTCATTACCTTGGGAGTCTTCACTCTCTTCTATA
>NW_022196904.1:15628970-15646507 GCF_008632895.1 Mastomys coucha
AGGCTGGCCTCGATCTCAGAAATCCGCCTGCCTCTGCCTCCCAAGTGCTGGGATTAAAGGCGTGCACCTCCACGCTATTTATATCTTCCTTAAGGTCCTGTATCATCATCATGATAAGTGATTTTAGATCTGAATCTTGCATTTCCGGTGTGTCCAGGACTTGCTATGGTGGGAGAATTGGGTTCTGATGATGCCAAGTAACCTTGGTTTGTTTTGGTTATTTTCTTATGCTTTTAGAGACCCCCCACCATCTGGTTATCTCAAGTGCTACCTGCCCTTGTTAAATCTGACTGGAGTCAGTCCTTCCTGTGATCCTGGTTGTGTCAGAACTCCTCAGAGTCAGGCTGTCTCTGTGATCCTATGATTCTGAGATCCTGTGACCCTGGAATTGTTAGAGCACCTGGGAGTGCAGCAGCTTCCTCTGGTGTTGTAGCACTGGCTGTGGAGCCTGGGTCCCAGGTCTGCTCAGGACACCAGCCCAGAGAGACTGGAAGGAACCAGAGCCATTCTGCTGGCAGAGTTCCTGTGTGCCTGGTCCCGCTGGTCCCAGTAACTCCTGGTGTTGGGGCAGATATTGGGTCCTCCTCACCTCTGATCCTGAGAGTATCAGAGCACCTAGGAGTGGAGCTTCCTCTGGGTGTTGTGGGACTGGCTGCAGAGCTTGCGCCCAAGGTCCACTCAGGACACCAGCCCAGAGAGACTGGAAGGAACCCTTGATAAGAATTTTAATTGTGTTTCTTTCTTAGCAGCTTAGGTACTATGAGAGATAGCCCTCCAAGAGCACTCCAGCTCCATTTCTCCACGTCCTCTGACTGAATTGTGCCATGACTTCAACCATACTGTCTTACTTTCAAGTTCTGGGAGACAACAAAAGGAAAGGACAATACGTTATATTGTTTGCATACTTTCAGGAATGCCTCTGAACAACAATTAAAAAGGAGTTTTTCCTATACCTGCTGATCAGGATTTGTTACATCGTCTATGGCTAATGTGGGGAGCATTATTCAATTATTTATTTATGTATATACACAGCAACATATATATATATGTGTGTGTGTGTGTGTGTGTGTGTGTGTTTGTGTGTGTGTGTATAAATAATGTTTCTCTATGGCATTTCCAGTCATCTTCAGTGTTATTTATCCTTTATCCCTCTTCCTTAGTGTCTCCATCCCTACCTTCATAAGTAAATAAAGTCTATATTTCATGTTTTTATTTAAAGTCCTACACAGATTTAGAACTTATTGTTGTGATGGGTGTGAGAAAATGTTGTAATTTATTTCATCTACAGATTTATATGCAGGTTTTAACTTTCTATTAAAGTTTTGATAGTTTTATACAGTGTATTTAAGCATACTCAACCCTCTCAACTACACCCCTTACCACATTTTTGTCCACGCTATTCCTTTACAATAAAACTTCTTTTGTTTCATCAAACTTGGCTTGTGTTGTTGCTCTTGTTTTAGAGACCAAATATGGAATGTGTTCAGCCTACCAGGAGTCATATCATTAAATGTGGTTTTGCTAGAACTGTTTGTTGAATAGGCTTTAATACAATGTATATTTTGAAGAAGTGCATCAAAAAATGAAATTACCATGACTGAGGTGACTTATATCTTCCTTCTCTATTCTGTTCTGGTAAGTCACAGGTCTGTTTTTATGCCAGGATCATGCTGTCTTTTTAACTATAGCTCTGTAGTTTAATTTAAGATCAAGGATTATTATTATCCCAGGAGTGTTCTTTTGGCTTCTGGATTCTTTATGTTTTATTTATATTTATTTATTTATTTATTTATTTATTCATTTTACATCCCAATTGCATCCCCCATCTCTTCCTCTTCCCCAACACACATAGACACTTCCCCCATTCCCTTTCGCTTCTCCTCTTAGAAGTGGGAGTGCCCCCTCAATATCAACCCAATCTGGCACATCAAGTCACTGCAGGACTGGGCACATCCTCTCCCAATGAGACCAGACAGCCATCCCAGTTAGGGGAATGGGCTCCACAGGCAGATGATAGAATTGGGGACAGTCCATGCTCCAGTTTTTAGGAGACCCCCATGAAGAACAAGGTGCAAATCTGCTACATATGTGGGGGCCTAGGTCTAGACCATGGTTGAGTCTTTTGGTGACCCCGAGTCCAAGTTTGTTAATTCTGCTGGTCTTATTTTTAATTTATTTTTTATTGGATTTTTTTATTTACATGTCATATGATATATCCTTTCCTATAGAGTTCCTATCCCATTCAGGACCCTGAACTCTTCCACAAGACACCCTGAGCTGAATATAATGTTTGATTGTGGTTCTCTGCTTCTGATGTCATTGGCCTCTTGATGGAGCCTCTCGGAGAACAGCCATGTTAGGCTCCTGTCTGCAAGCATAACAGAGGATCAATAGTATTAATAGTGTTAATAGTGTATCAGAGTATTAATAGTGTTGGGGATTGGCTCTTGCCCATGGAATGGGTCTCAATTTGGAGTAGTTATTGGTTAGTCATTTCCTCTGTCTCTGCTCCATTTTAGTCCCTACTCATCTTGTGAGCAGGACACGTTTTAAGTCCAAGTTTTACAGGCTCCATATCTCGCATTATGATGTAGGGGGAGGTGCTGATACTAAAGTCTGGTTCCCAAATTGGTTCTTGATTTGGACAATAAAGGTAGCCAGGAGCCAATTGGTTGGTAGAAGGGACAAGAGGGATTTCTGGGTTCCAGGAGGAAATAGAGATGCAGGGAAAAAGAAGGGTCTTTTCAGCCAGGCTTTGGAAGGAGAGGAAGGAAACAATCATGTAAGATCAGGGAAGTTAAAACCAGCAGCCTCCACCACCAGAAGAGAGCCAAGGAGATTGGTGGAGGCTAACTGATATGAGCTATTAAGCTTAGGGCAGGAGAAGAGATGGGGATAATTATTAAGGGCACACATTTCGAGGCTGGAGGTATTTGAGCCCAGCAACTGTGCTGGTAGGCAAATTCTAAAGTAATAAATCTGTCTGTTTTTGTTGCAGCTCCCAAGCAAGCTGGGAGTGGGATTCATGGCAGCCAGTCTCAGAGCTAGCACAGTACTAGACAAAGGTAACAGTGTGTTATTAAAATTACATGCTACATTACAATACCTAGCAAAAGACCAAACCTCAACAATTTTTGAGAAATTATTGAGAAACTCTGTCTCAATAAATAGTACTAATTGTTTTAAATTATCAAAAGAAAGGTGGCTATAAATTCCATGGCTATGGTGGTAATACACATCCTCTATGAGAGAGGGAAAAATAAAGCAGGCATAAGTAGGAGAGGATCTGATAAATTGGGTCAATCTATACTTTTAATGACTTCATACTTCCAGACAAAGAACACGTTATATTGGAAAAGAGGCTCTGCATTTGTGTTAACATGAAAGATTGGACTAAAAAGAGGAATGGACTAAAAGTCATGCTGCTCACAGAGCATTTGCATCAGGCTACTCTATGACCTTGATGGATAACTGTCAGTCCACTCCATAGCAATGCCTTTACAGGAACAAAGCCATCAGCATTGTCCAAACTGCAATGCTAGCATAATGCTCAATTGTCTCTCCATATGGACTAATGTATGTGACTACTGATCTCTACGAACTACAGTCACTTAAAACTTCTCTCATTCTATACAGCAGTTATTAAGACACTGTGACAGTCAGGTTGAATTGCCATAACAGAATATACAGCCTTGCATTAAGCAAAAGATAGATCCTGACAATACTGAAATGCCAGAGACCAAAGTGCATACTACACTGTTGTGTGTGACTTTTATAGGGGAGTTGTGACACAATATCTACTCACTTCATGTAAGGAATAAGCAAGTTACAGTAAAAGATCAACCACAGTCCACATTTTCAACCAATCAGTTTAATTTTGTTCCTTACAAGTATGGGCAAGGGATTCCTAACAGGGTAGGGAGGAATCAAAGTCAGCTGCATTACTAAAAAGCCAAGCCCAGTATGGTGACTACTCACAAAAACTGCATTTCTGGAGCTCACTGCAGGACATGCAGGCAGCTCTCCTAGCCTGAGAGTCTCTTCTCACAGACAGTTTGCTGCTTTTATGTTGATAGGATCCTAGGAATCTTTACAATTTCCCTTTTCCTAAACAGACATCATTGTTGAATTCTTCATCCTGCAGCACATTCAGGAGACACCATTTTAAGGAAATTGGTACATACTATTCACTGATTGAATTTCTGTGAGCTCTCCAGGCCTGAGTTTCATACACCTGCCTTCTGTGTGGTCTCATGCACTCTGGATTGGACATATTTATCTTTAATTGCAATAACACATGATAAGTTTAAAAAGTTATTGTGAAACATTCCAACACATATTTAAGTAAACTATGTTCAAATGAGCATTGTAATGAAGGCCACATAATATCACTTCACTCCAGTTCCTCAAGTTGTCCATCTTTCATGTAAGATCATTGAGGAGCTGGAGTTTACTGGACAAATAACACTCAAATTTTCCCATAGAATAAAATTGAGAGTTGAGATCCTTAAAGTGTAAATAGTCATACATGGCATGAAGGTAGATATGTCAGGTACATGAGGGTGACCTAAGGAGAGCAGAGGGTAGAGTGAGATAGCAGGGCAACATCACAATCACATTTTGCTTGGAAATGCCAAAATGATATCTAATACACTGTATGCTGGCTTAACAAATATAAATGAGAAACACATTCTATCAATCATAGGCCCTGGAGTATATGTGTTGGACCTACTGGTGCTAAATTTTGCTAAACAGTCATGTTGTTAAGTGACCTTGTTTGTTTGTTTAATTTTTTTAATCTTCATTTCTATGTGAGTGTGTGTGTGTGTGTATATATATATATATATATATGGCTATAAGAGGACACCATGAGACTGGAGTTACAGAGAGTTGTCAACCACCATGTATGTGCTGAAGGTGGACCTCAGGTTCTCTTGAAGGGAACGGGGTGCCCCTAACTACTAAGCCATCTTTCCATTCTTCAAATTACCTTTAATACTTTTGTTTATGTCCATACATCTCTGTTCTCAATCTTAATCAGAGAAGTTTCCATTTGCATTAGGTAGTAGTTGTTAGATGCTATTAATTGGTCCACATGGTGAGAGCAAGTGACTGTGAGTTCCCAGCTGTGGATGGATCATCTGTATCAATATCCCCAGCCAAGGCTCAGGGAGCACATTGGAACAGTGTATAGTAAAAATGTAAGAAGTTATGGAGGAGAGCCATGAAAGGCTGGCTTCTGGACATGACATGGCTGAAGCACACAGCAACTCATAGCAACTGTGATTGCCTGCACAAGACCTAAACAAGTTCAAATCAGTCAAAATTCCGGTGTATTTGGATAAGTGGGGTGCTTGAGGCTGAGAACCTATTGGCAGATGATGTCTGCTGGGGCATGAACAGTTACTTTTCTTTGGGGATATGGTCTTGGGTATATTCCTCATGCCCTAGTAGATGGGCCAACACTCATTCACACATGTTCATCAGTAACTGGATTCAACATACTATTATTGACAATAACAACAAGAGAGAACCCCCTCATTGGTAAGAATCGAAGAATTAATGAAAGTATTTTTATGACTTATTGATTTTAACCAGTGTCCTCTGAATGGCCATAGATTTGGAACCATCTATTAGGTCCTGGTGACATATTCTTTGGCATACCAAAGACAATAACTGTCCTTTCCCTGAATCCCACCAGTAGCCAACTCTGTAGGGAGAGAGAAAGACCAATGAGCCTCATCAGTACCCATGGTTAACTATTGATAGGCACTATCTCTGTCAGGCAACTGAAGTAAGACTGAACCTTCCAACATGCCAATGTCTTCTGAAAGATTTCCTGAGTCTTACAGGAGGCTTTACTAATGTTCTGTTTGCATCTCAGCCTTCAACTTTAATGTCATTTAGACCCTAATCTCAGGTAAACCATGGCACCTACCTGGACATTACTTTCTTGCCTAACAAGAAGTTTCTTTTCTTGAATATCTTCTGTGTAAAAATGTCTTTCTGCTACAAAAGGGGGAAAAAATTGAAGAATCAGGGAAGGGAAAGAACAAAACAGCCTGAGAGTTTGTTAGAATAGGGAATGAGAGTTTTTATATAGATATATTGACCTATAGACCCCTGCTCCATTTCCATAACCAACACTACATAGAAAAAGGACAAGGGTGCTTACCTGTCACAGTCTCCAGAGATAGGGGATGATCTACATTGGGATCTCTCCCCCTGAATCTTCAACTTGATAATAAATTTGTTCTGGGAGGTAAAGGACTCAGGATGGCACAATTCAAAGTAGGGCCAATGGATGCAATGAGGACCACAATGCCTGACGTGGTTAAGGGGTATGATATTGTCATCCTCACAACACTGCTCCAAGGGGTTGTAGATCCTTTTGCCACATCTTGGTACTGGCTGGCACAGCTATAAAACAGGATCTGAGAGAGTCGGGAAAGTGTGAGCTCTTTCCACTCCTTTGTATGCCAACAGGAATATAGGAATGAGGATGAAGCCTGAGAAACATATGAGGGACAGAATCACACTGAGTTCTACAGCTGGTAACAATGGGACTTCCCTGGACTCCTTAGTGACCAGTGATGACTCAGAATGGAGTTTGAGACTGATGCTGAATGTGGTTCTGGGTCTGGGCTGATATGTAAGAAATGTAGGATGCTTGGATGAGTACAGATTCTGAAGTTTGCAAGTGGGAAGAAAGATTATACTTAAAGATTCCTATGCGGATGGTTGTAAGAGTGACACTGCAAACTGCACTCAGAAAAGGGAATTCATTTAAAGTTTAGAGGTGCAATAACATTCAGATGTGAGTTTGGCCAGACGGTCTTTTTGCAAGACTCCAGACACTGTGATTCTGATCAGGCTGCAGAGTAGTATATGGCAGAAGAGCGGTAGAAGTGGAATTGTAGCGAGAGCCATTACCTCTAAAGACTGACAAACAATGAAGGCCTCAGGCTAGACTGAACAGTGTACAGACAGAAACCTCAGTAGCTCCAGAGTTACTTTCTTTGTAGGGAATTAAGAAGCAGCCGGCATTTGAAGGTCTTTTGTGTGTAGGTGAGGGAGAGGCTGGAGAGTATTCTCCTAGTGCAGATTCCATCAGCATCTTTTTAAATAAGTCATTCAGTAGAATCATATTTAGAATAATTTCACTTTATTATTACTTTTACTGTGTGCCTGTGCCATATATGCATTAGGATAGAGACAAGGATGGCAAGGAAATTGTGGAGTGAGGTCTCTTTTACCTTTACATGGGTTCTAGCAGTATAATTTAGATTGTAAGGCTTGCTGACAGTAACCTTTATGTGGTGAGCCATCTCAATAGGCCCATGCTTAAAACAAAAGCAGCCCTCTATGTGCGTGAATTCATGTATGTCAGTGTGTGTGAGGGCATGTTAGGGAGTTCTTGTGAATTTCAGGACCATTTCTGATGTGAGTCCCCTCTCCAGTCTTGTTTGAGACACGGTCTTTTGTTCCATGCTGTGCATGGCAGGATGCTGGCTCTTAAGCCACTAGGAGATCTGCTTTTCTCCATTTCTGCATCTGTCATGGGAGTAATGGTACTAGAGACTCCAGCTGCCAGTTCTGGATTCATCTGGGATCTGTGTATTTTAGCTCAGACCCTCACACTTGCATAGTAAAGTTTTACCCACTGAAGCATCTCCCCAGCCCCAGAGTCCTACTGTTAAAAAGTTCCAGAGTAGGATTTTGTTGAATCTGGAATGGACTTTGAGGCATGTTGGTAAGGTGATTGATGCTCAAAATTTTCCAACCTTACTCTTTCCAAGAGCCCTCTGACCTCTGCTGTGATCTGAGTTCGCTAGATCCATCCATAGCAATGGTGAACAATGGCTTACAAGAAATTCAAGAACATGCAGATATCAGCAGTCTGTTTTTTATTTTCCATTGGCGTAACAAAAGCCCGAGTCCCAGTTCATTAAAGATGAGACAGCAACTTACAGTTCATGGTGACAGAGGCTGGAGAATCACAGATCACACAACAGCCCTTGGATGTGACTGTGTACTTCTTCAGCTCTAGGTTGAAGGAAAGGCAAGTAGGTAGACTGGAAAGAAAGAGCACTAGAGGCCTGTGCTTCTGTAACAGAAACTATAAGTGCTCTCTTATAGAGAGCAGGAACTTCCTCATACCGTCTGTGAATATCACTTCATTCAGAAAGGCTCAGCCCTTGTCTAGAAAACATCACCTAGGCCTCACTGTGATGTCTATAAAACATCACAATGGCTTCAGGTATTGTCATGTAAGATTTTATGACATAAAACCCTTTAGGAATCTCATGTCCCTCTGATTCTGAAAGTTCCAGAACTCAAGGCCTCAGTGCCAAGTACAGTTGGGATGTGCAGCTAGGGCTACAGAGATGAGTTTCATTCAAGGGTAGGGATAACATTCTTGCCACAGCACTGCTGAAAAGTTGTATCTCTGCTTCCCCACCCTTGTCAGTGTTTGGCAAGTTAACAGTTAGATATCTGGAGGAGTCATGGCTGGGTGAGCTCCAAGACTCCCCACTTCCCCAGCCACAGTGATTCATCTCCTCCCTCCTTACTGCCCCTGTCTTTAAAATGGTTCCTTCTGTAACTAACCACAAAAGTATAAAAATGAGAAGCAGAAAGAGAGTGAAACTAATGCTGGGAGATCTAGCAAATGGCCATAATCAGGACCACAAGATTAAGCCTTCGAGCTTCTTTTGTTTGCTCTAGTGGCTCAGAATAAACTTCCAGATTGACCCTAGGGGTGCCTGGTGTGGTGGGAAACTTGTGAGGAGGGCCTGGAAAGAGAAATAGTTCTGGAATTTTCAAGCACAGCAATTGAACCAAAGTCAGAGATGACAGCAAGGATGATCAGACGGAAAATCGAGAATATAGTAGAGCTTCCGGTTTTCATCTGTACCCTAGAGCTGACCCTGTGCCACAACTATCCACACCCCAATCCTGCCCAGAGAAAGTAGGTCTCCCAGGAGTGCCAGCATACCTAAGATCACAGATGAGACCACCACTGCTGCCCAAATACCGGGCCCACGTGGAACCTGCCTGGAGCCCACAGGACCCAGGAACCACTGAGCCGCTGAGGACACAATCCTTCCAGTTTTAATCTGTTCCCCGGAGCTCCTGTGCTTATACCTAACGACACCCCAATCCTTCCTGGAAAGAGCAAGTATCCCAGAAGTGCTGACATACCTAAGATCAGAGAGAAAGCTGGTCTCTCAGGAGTGCTGGCACAACTAAGATCAAAGAGAAAGCTGGTCTCTCAGGGGTGCTGGCATCACTCCTCTAACATCATAGCAATCAACAAACGAATTCAGCCTTGAAGAGGGCTTGTCTCCCAGGAGTGATGGCACGTGTAAGACCACATTTGTCCACTACTGGTCCTATTTCCTAGCCCCACTGGAGTGGAAGGATTGTGAGAGCTAGGGAATGAGAACTGGGATGAAACAGTGTCCTCTGGACATGGCAGGACTGCTACACTAAGGACTAATATGGAACCCTGAAAACACACAGATTACATGACAGAGCCAGGGCATAATTCACATGAACAGAAAAAAATTGGGGGGGTGGAAATGTCTCTCAGCTTTATCATTTATCTCCTGAGGTCACAGTCTTATAAAATACTTTGAGATTAGTGCCAACACTGGAAGATTTCTGCTATGATAGGTGTAATCTCTGTTTCGTTTGTCCAGAGTGGTGACCTCCAACCAAAGATGACACTGGAAACCTTGAAATAATGGGCAATTCAGCTGAAGAATTAGAGTTTTTTATTTAAAACTTTTTCTTTAAAAAAAAAAACAATTTAACACCCATTCTACATTGTTATAGATAATGACTGCTGCCTGTTAAAACGTCAACTATAAGGGACTAGGCTACGGTGTAATGTCACTGATACCATGCCAGCTAAATTGAGTGCTTTAAGATGACTCACCTGACACAAATAAATAATGTTTTCAAATTGAACAGAAAATAGTGTCATGTACAAGACAGGAGCTGAGTAATTGCTATTGCATGAGTGTACAACAGTTTTGGAAGATGGAAGAATGACAAAATTCCACCAAGGACTAGAAACCTGTTGACACAGGTTCTCTTGTTGAGGGTTAATTGTTCTAGAAGCAGCACAGCCATGAAATCCTAGGTTGGATCCCCTTGTGTTGCATTTTTTGACTTCCTATGTTTCTCACCAGATCGATGCCTCAGACTCCCAGTAGTACAGTCATCATGAATCCTTGCATTTGAACCTATTCTGTTCAAGCTCCAAGGTGCTTACTTTATCTTACATTCACAGTTTCTATTTTTTTCTTTGATAACTGACTTTTCATTAAAACTATGAAAATTCTGAAAAGTAGAAAATTTCCAAATCAAGTTATTGCATCACCAATATTTCTGCATAGTCTTCATAGACACATATTTATGACAGGTGCATGGTTATCATCCACAATTCTTCATTTTCTCACGTATGTTTGAAAATGTATTGTGTTTGGAAACCCTACTAAAGACTTAAAGGTAATATGGAATTTCTGTGCTGCCCAGCAACAGTGATTACTTCAAAATGATGCTTTCTTTTTTTATTTAATGCATTTATTTTTTTATTGGCTATTTTAGTTATCTCTTCTCCTGGTTACCCTTCCAAAAAATATCAAAAACAAAAACAAAAAACAAACCTTGTTTCCTCCTCCCTCCCCCTGCTCACCAACTCAACCCTCCCCCACTTCCTGGCCCTGGCATTCCCCTACACTGGGGCATAAACCTTCACAGAACCAAGGGCCTCTCTTCCCATTGATGACCTACCTGGAATGGGATGAAAAACTAACAAAACCTGCACAGTGATACTCTTTTAAAAAATAATTTCAATACACCCAGACAAAAGTTTCACCTCAATCAATTCACTTTAATATCTCTCCCCATTCCTTCTCCCCCAGATTCACTCTTTTCCTGTTTCCCTTCAGAAATGATCATCCCACTTACGGATATCCACCGAACACAGCATAGCAAGATACAATAAGACTAGGAATAAATCCCATATCAGGGCTGGGCAGAGCAACACCGAAGGAGGAGAAAGGTCTCAGCAGAAAAGTCATAGACAACCCCACTCCTGTTGTTAGAAGCCCCACAAGAACACCAAGCTAACAACCATGACATATATTTTTGATAACCTAGCTCAAACCCATGCAGGCTCATTGATTGCTGCTTCAGTTCCTGGGAGTCCCAGTGAGCACTGCGTAGTTCATTCTGTGGGGCAGGGTCTCCTAGCATCCAAGGCCCTTCTTGCAATTTTTCTTCCCTTCTTCCAAGGGATTTTACCAAACTCCAACTGGAGGGACCCAGTGGAGATCTCTAACTTGGACTCTTTCTCTGCTTCAGGTTTGGTTGTTGGTTTATGCATCTGCTCCCGTCAGTTGCTAGCAAAAATCTCTTTGATGAGGATTAAACTAGGCATCAATCTATGAATACATAAGAATATTATTAGGGGTCATTTTATTAACTTATTTAAAAATTAATTAATGTTATTAATTTTTTTCTATTATAGGTATCTGGACTATCCAGCCTTTGATTCTTGGTCATCCAGATAGTGTCAGGCATGGGCTTTTTCTTGGTTTAGGCCTCAAATAAGAGTAGTCACTTTTTGGTCACTTCCATAAGTTCTGTACCTCCATCCATTTTCACAACACATCAATTAAGTGGTATAGAATGTAGGTTGCATGTTCTGTGGCTGGGTTTCTGTACAAGCATTGGGAGCTATGCTTGGCTACAGAGGATTGTGGATCAGGTTCTGAACCCTCCATTACTAGGAGTCCTCACTAGGATCACCCTCATAAAATCCTGGTAATTTCTATTGTACTAGGTTTCCACATTACCACCCCAAATGTCATCCAATTCAATCCATCTATTCCCATATTCTTTCTGTCCATTTCTGCCTCCTTAACTGATAGATCCTGTTTTCATTTCCACCTGCTCCAGGACCACTCCCAAAATCTATTCTATTTCCCCTTCCCAGGAAGAACCATGTATCTGCCTTAGAGACCTCCTTTTTATTTAGCCTTTCTAGGTCTGTGAATTGTAGCATTATTGTTCTTTACTTAATCCCTAATACACTTTTATAAGTAAGTACATACCACAATTATTTTTCTGGGCTTGGGTTACCTCATGATTTTTTTTTCTAGTTGTATGAATTGCCTGAAAATTTTATGATGTAAGTTTTTTAACTGCTGGGTAAAAACATCCCACAGTTTTCTTAATCCATTCTTTGTCTGAGGGACATCTAGGATGTTTCTAGCTTCTACTATTTTTAAAAAGATGCTAATAACATAGTTGAGCAAGGATCTTTGTGGTAGCATCCTATGTGTATATGCCCAAGAGTGGTATAGCTGTGTCTACGACGAATATATATATATATATATATATATATGTATATATATGTATATATGCTTATATATTGCCTCTGTCACATGTAGAGTTGGTAAAATACATTTCACGTTATATAAGCTACCATTTTTTCTCAGTGTCAGCATCATTTGCCTTAGAGAAACTATTCAGTTTCATGAGACACACTAATTAATTTTTATTAGATATTTTCTTTATTTACATGTAAATTTCTCCTTTCCCAGTTTCCCCTCCAAAAAACAAACAAACAAACAAAAACAACAAGAACAAACCCCTGTTGCCTCCCCCTCCCCATGCCTGCAACCCCACCCTCTCCAACTTATTGGCCCTGGCATTCCCCTATATTGGAGCACAGAACCTTCACAGGGCCAAGGTCGTCTCCTATTGATGATCAAATTTGTAATCCTCTACTATACACGTGCTGCCAGAACAATCAAACCCACCATGTGCAGTCCTTCATTGGTGGTTGAGACGCTGGGAGCTCTGAGGGTGCTAGTTAGTTCATATTGTTGTTCATCCTAAGGGGCTGCAAACCCCTCAGCTCCATAGGTCCTTTCTCTAACTCCTTCATCGGGGACAGTGTACTCAGTTCAATGGATGGCTGTGAGCCTCTACATCTGTATTAGTCAGGTGCTGTCAGAACCTCTCAGGAGATAGCTATATTTAGGCTGGCTTGTCCTTCCTTCAGTCCCTGCTCCATAGTTAATCTCTGCAACTCCTTCCGTGGGTATTTGTTTCCCCCTTCTAAGAAGGAATGAAACTTTGGTCTTCCTTCTTCTTGAGTTTCTTGTGGTTTGTGGGTTGTTCTTCCTGTATTCCAAACTTCTGGGCTAATAACCACTTATCAGAGAGTGCATACCATGTGTGTTCTTTTGTGATTGGGTTACCTCACTCAGGATGATATTCTCCAGATCCATCCATTTCCCTAAGAATTTCATAAATTTATTGTTTTTAATAGCTGAGTAGTACTTCATTGTGTAGATGTACAACAATTTCTGTATCCACTCCTCTGTTGAGGGACATCTGGGTTGTTTCCAGTTTCTGGCTATTATAAATAAGGCTGCTATGAACATGGTGGAGCATGTGTCCTTATTACATGTTGGAGCATCTTTTGGGTATATGCCCAGGAGTGGTATAGCTGGGTCCTCTGGTAGAACTATGTCCAATTTCTGGAGGAACCTCAAAACTGATTTCCAGAGTGGTTGTACCAGTTTACAATCCCACCAGCAATGAAGTAATATTCCTCTTTCTCCACAACCTCTCCAGCACCTGCTGTCACCTGAGTCTTTTATCCTAGCCATTCTGACTGGTGTGAGGTGGAATCTCAGGGTTGTTTTGATTTACATTTCCCTGATGACTAAGGATGTTGAACATTTCTTTAGGTGCTTCTCAGCCATTCGGTGTTCATCAATTGAGAATTCTTTGTTTAGCTCTGTAGCCCATTTTTAATGGGGTTATTTGTATCTCAGGAGTTTAACTTCTTGAGTTCTTTGTATACATTGGATATTAGCCCTCTATCAGATATAGCATTGGTAAAGAACTTTCCCAAATTTGTTGGTTGCCATTTTGTCCTAATAACAGTGTCTTTTGCCTTACAAAAGCTTTGCAACTTTATGAGGTCCCACTTGTCAATTCTTGACAATAGCAGAAGCTATTGGCATTCTCTTCATGAAGATTTCCCCTGTGCCTATTTGCTCGAGGTTCTTCCCCACTTTCTCTTCTATTAGTTTCAATGTATCTGCTTTGATGTGGAGGTCCCTGATCCACTTGGACTTGAACTTTGTACAAGGAGAAAGGAATGGATCGATTTGCATTTTTCTACATGTTAACTGCCAGTTGAGCCAGCACCATCTGTTGAAAATGCTGTCTTTTTTCCACTGGATGGTTTTAGCTCCTTTGTCAAAGATCAAGTAACCATAGGTGTGTGGGTTCATTTCTGGGTCTTCAATTCTGTTCCATTGATCTACCTGCCTGTCACTGTACCAATACCATACAGTTTTTATCACAATTGCTCTGCAGTACAGTTTAAGATGTGGGATGGTGATTCCACCAGAGGTTCCTTTATTGTTCAGAATAGTTTTGGCTATCATGGGTCTTTTGTTGTTCCAGATGAATCTGCCAATTGCTCTTTCTAAGTCTGTGAAGAATTGAATTGGGATTTTGATGGGGATTGCATTGAATCTGTAGATTGCCTTCGGTAAGATGGCCAATTTTACTATATTAATCCTGCCAATCCATGAGCATGGGAGATCTTTCCATCTTCTGAGATCTTCTTCAATTTCCTTCTTCAGAGACTTGAAGTTCTTGTCAAACAAATCTTTTACTTGCTTAGAGTTACACCAAGGTATTTTATATTATTTGTGACTATTGTGAAGGGTGTTGTTTCCCTAATTTCTTTCTCCGTCTGTTTATCCTTTGTGTATAGGAAGGCCTCTGATTTGCTTGAGTTAATTTTATATCCAGCTACTTTGCTGAAGTTGTTTATCAGGTTTAGGAGCTCTCTGGTGGAATTTTTGGGGTCACTTAACTATACTATCATATCATCAGCAAATAGTGATAATTTGACTTCTTCCTTTGCAATTCTTATCCCTTTAATCTCCTTTTATTGCCTAACTGCTCTGGCTAGGACTTCAAGTACAATATTGACTAGGTAGGGAGAGAGTGGGCAGCCTTGTCTAATCCCTAATTTTAGTGGGATTGCTTCAAGTTTCTCTCCATTTAGTTTGATTTTGGCTACTGGTTTTCTGTATATTGCTTTTATCATGTTTACGTATGGGCTTTGAATTCCTGATCTTTCCAAGACTTTTATCATGAATGGATATTGGATTTTGTCAAATGCTTTCTCATCATCTAGTGAGATGATTATATAGTTTTTGTCCTTGAGTTTGTTTATGTAGTGAATTACGTTGATGGATTTCCATATACTGAAACCATCCCTGCATCCCTGGGATGAAGCCTACTTGATCATGGTGGATGATCATTTTGATGTGTTCTTCGATTCGGTTTGCAAGAATTTTATTGATTATTTTTGCATCGATATTCATAAGGGAAATTGGTCTGAAGTCTTTCTTCGTTAGGTCTTTGTGTGGTTTAGGTATAAGAGTAATTGTGGCTTCATAAAACGAATTGGGTAGAGTGCCTTCCATTTCTATTTTGTTGAATAGTTTGAGGAGTATTGGTATTAAGTCTTCTTTGAAGGTTTGATAAAACTCTGCACTAAACCCATCTGGTCCTGGGCTTTTTTTGGTTGGGAGACTATTAATGACTGTTTCTATTTCGTTAGCAGATATGGGACTGTTTAGATCGTTGATCTGATCTTGATTTAATTTTGGTACCTGGTTATCTGTCTAGAAAATTGTCCATTTCATCCAGGTTTTCCAGTTTTGTTGAGTACAGGCTTCTGTAGTAATTCTGATAGGCCTGCCTTTATATGTTACTTGACCTTTTTCCCTTAATGCTTTTAGTATTCTTTCTTTGTTTTGCACATTTGGTGTTTTTATTATTATGTGGCAGGAGGAATTTCTTTTCTGGTCCAGTCTATTTGGGGTTCTATAGGCTTCTTGTATGTTCACAGGCATCTCTTTAGGTTAGGGAAGTTTTCTTCTATGATTTTGTTGAAAATATTTACTGGCCCTTTATGTTGGTCTTCACTCTCTTCTATACCTATTATCCTTAGGTTTGGTCTTCTCATTGTTTCCTGGATTTCCTGTATGTTTTGGATTAGGGTCTTTTTGCTTTTTACATTTTCTTTGACTGTTCTGTCAATGTTGTCTATGTTATCTTCTGCTCCTGAGATTCTCTCTTCTATCTCTTGTATTCTGTTGATGATGCTTGCATCTGTTTCCTGACTTTTTTCCTAAGATTTCTAATTCCAGAGTTGTCTCTTTTTGTGATTTCTTTATTGTTTCAACTTCCATTTTTAGGTCCCGGATGGTTTTACTCAATTCCTTCACCTGTTTGTTTGTTTTTTCCTGCAATTCCTTAAGGGATTTTTGAGTTTGCTCTTTAAGTGCTTCTACTTGTTTTCTTGTGATCTCCTGTAATTCTTTATGGGATATTTTTGTTTCCTACTTAAGGGCTTGTACCTCTTTACCTGTGTTCTCCTGCATTTCTTTAAGGGAGTTATTCATGTCCTTCTTAAGTTCCTCTATCAGCATTGTGAGATATGATTTTAGATCCAATTCTTGCTTTTCCAGTGTTTTGGGATATCGAGGACTTGCTGTGGTGGGAGTACTAGGTTCTGATGAAGCCAAGTAGTCTTGGTTTCTGTTGGTAAGATTCTTGCGTTTGCCTTTTGCCATCTCTTGATTTTTGGTGTTAGATGTTCTTAGTGTCTCTGACTAGAGCGTGTCCTGTCCCTGCCACCCTTCCGCTCCCCTGTGACTCGTGGGGCCTGTGCCTCCTGGCTGGCTGGTCCTGTGTTAGAAACTCACTGGAGGCCATCCTCTCTCTGGTGAGTTCCTAAGCTGGGAGCAGCCACCTGAGAGGCAAAGGCCCCACAAGTCACAGGGGAGCCGCCGGGCCGCAGGGACTGGATCCTCTCAGCTTCCAAGTGACAGAGGTGGATCAGCGACCTTAGCCGCCTCTCCCTTACACATGGAGAGTCTGCCTCCAGAGACTGCCTGGACCCGGAGTCTCCAGTGAGAGGTGCCATCCTCTCTCCAGTGAGTTCCTAAGCCGGGAGCAGCCACCTGGGAGGCAAAGGCCCCACAAGTCGCAGGGGAGCCGCCGGGCCACAGGGATCAGATCCTCTCAGCTTCCAAGTAACAGAGGTGGATCAGTGACCTTAGCCGCCTCTCCCTTGCACGTGGAGAGTCTGCCTCCAGAGCCTGCTGGGACCTGGACTCTCCAGTGAGAGCTGCCATCCTCTCTCCTTCTGCCTCCAGGGACTGCCCTGTCCCGGAGTCTCCAGTGAGAGCCGCCATCCTCTCTCCGGTGAGTTCCTAAGCTGGGAGCAGCCACCCAGGAGGCACAGGCCCCACAAGTCGCAGGGGTCTTGCTGGGCATCAGGGTCAGGACAAGCTCCGGTCAGACTCACTAAGAACATCTAACACCAAAAATCAAGAGATGGTGAAAGGCAAATGCAAGTATCCTACCAACAGAAACCAAGACTACTTGGCTTCATCAGAACCTAGTACTCC
>NW_022196904.1:15653498-15659962 GCF_008632895.1 Mastomys coucha
TGTTTTTGTTTGTTTGTTTGTTTTTTGGAGGGGAAACTGGGAATGGAGAAATTTACATGTAAATAAAACAATGTCTAATAAAAAAAATAATGCAATAAAAAAAGAAAAAAGAAAGAAACTCACTGGAGAGAAAATGGCGGATCTCACTGGAGTCTCTGGGTTAAAGCACTCCCTGGAGGCAGGCCTTCCACTTGCAGGGAAGGGGCAGAGAGGGTCGCTGATCCTCCTCTGTCACTCGAAAGCTGAGAGGATCCTGTCCCTGCCTCCCTGTGACTCCCCTGCGACTCGTGGGACCTGTCCCTTAATTAATTTTTTATCTTAGTTGTTGTGCTATCAGTGTTCTGTTCAGGAAGTTGTCTCCTGTGCTAATGTATTCAAGGCTATTCTCAGCTTCCTTTTCTTTTTTATACAAAATAATGGGCTTCATTTTCATATTGGACCATATACACAGCCATACCACTGTTTCTATTATTATTATTATTGTTATTGTTATTATTATTATTATTATTATTATTATTATTATTATTATATTAAATATTTTTTACAGTCCAGTCATTACCTTGTCCAGCTCTGACTGTTCATTACCCCTTAGCTCCTCCCCTGTATCCAAGAGGACGCCCTCACCTCTCTTCCCTCACCCTACAGACCTCCCCACTCCCTGGGGCTTCAAGTCTCTTGAGGGTTAGGTGTGTCTCATCTCACTGAGGTCAGACAAGGCAGCCTTCTGCTATATATGTATACGTGTGTGTGTGTGTATGTGTGTGTGCGTGTGCGTGTGCGTGTGCATGTGCGTGTGCATGTGTGTGTGTCATGGACCACATATCAGCTGGTGTATGCTTCCTGGTTGGTGGCTCAGTGTCAGAGAGGTCTCAGGAGTCCAGATTAGTTGAGACTGCTGATCTTCCTATGGAGTCACTCTCCTCCTCAACTTCTTCCAGCTTTTCCCTAATTCAACCACAGGGGTCACTGGCTTCTGTCCACTGCTTGGGTGTATCTTCATCTGGCTTTTTTATTGGGCCTTTCTGAGAGCTGCCATGGTAGGCTGCTGTCTGTAACCACACTATAGAATCAGTAATAGTGTCAGGCCTTGGAACCTCCCCTTGAGCTGGATACCAATTTGGGCCTGTCACTGTTCCTCCTTTTCCTCAAACTCATCTCCATTTTCGTCCCTGGAGTTCTTTTAGACAAGAACAATTCTGCATCAGAGTTTTTGTTTGTGAAATGGCAACCCCATCCCTCCACTTGATATCCTGTCTTTCTACTGGAGGTGGGCTCTACAAGTTCCCTCTCCCCACTGAAGGGCATTTCATCTAAGGTCCCACCCTTTGTGTCCTGAGATTCTCTTACCTCCCAAGTCTCTGGTATATTCTTGAAGGTCCCCCCACATCCTACATCCCGAGGTTGCTTGTTCTCATTCTTTCTGCTGTCCCTCAAGACTTCAGCCTTCCCCCCCATACCTGATCATGTTCCTCTTTTCTCCTCCCTGTCCCCTCTGCCACCCAGATCCCTCCCTCCCTCTGTCCCTGTGATTGCTTTCTTCTTCTTCATTGTTGTTGTTGTTGTGGTGGTGGTGGTGGTGGTTGTCATTGTGAGTTTGTTTGTTTTTTAAATTTACCTCATCTTTATTTTTTAAGAATTTTTTATTAAATTATTTTATTTATTTATATCCCAAAAGTTGCACCCATGCCAGTCCCACTCCCTGAGTTCTTCACCCCATCCTCCATGCCTCACCCACACCAGCATCCCTCTTACATGAGGCATCAAATTTCCACAGGATTAAGAGCATCCTCTCAGAAGACAGCTATATCAGACTCCTGTCAGCCAGCACTTGCTGACATCCACAATAGTATCTAGGTTTGGTGATTGTATATGGGAAAGATCCCCAGGTGGGGCAGTCTCTGGATTGTCTTTCTTTCAGTCTCTGCTCCATACATTTTCTCTGCAACTTCTTCCATGGACATTTTATTCTCCCTTCTAAGAAGGAGATAAGTATCCAAACTTTGGTCTTCCTCCTTCTTGAGTTTCTTGTGGTTTGTGAATTGAATCTTAAGTATTCTGAGCTTCTGAGCTAATAATATCCACTTATCAGTGAATACATGCCATGTGTATTCTTTTGTGATTGGGTTACCTCACTCAGGATAATATTCTTCAGATCCATCCATTTCCCTGGGAATTTCTTGAATTCATTGTTTTTAATAGCTGAGTAGTACTCCATTGTGTAAATGTACCACATTTTCTGATCCATTCCTCTGTTGAATGACATCTGGGTTGTTTCCAGCTTCTGGCTATTATAAATAAGGCTGCTATGAACATAGTGGAGCATGTGTCCTTATTACATGTTGGAGCATCTCCTGGGTATATGCCCAGGAGTGGACTCACAGCCATCTATTGAACTGAGCACAGAGTCCCCAATGAAGGAGCTAGAGAAAGGACCCAAAGAGCTGAAGGGTTTTCAGCCCCTTAGGAGTAACAACAATATGAACTGACTAGTACCCCCAGAGCTCCCAAGGAGTAGACCACCATCTAAAGAGTACACATGGTGGGACTCATGGCCCCAGCTGCATATGTAGCAGAGTAAAGCCTAGTCAGTCATCAATGGGAGGAAAGGCACTTAGTCCTGTGAAAGTTCTATGCCCCAGTATAGGGGAATACCAGGGCCAGGAAGCGGGAAGAGGTGGATTGGTGAGAAGAGGAAGCAGGGAGGGAATAGGGTTTTTACAGAGGGGAAACTTGGAAAGGGGATATCATTTGAAATGTAAATAAAGAAAATATCTAATAAAAAAAGAGCATCCTCTCCCACTGAAGCCATACAAGGCAGTCCTCTGCTACATATGTGCCAGAGCCATGAACCAGCCCATGTATGCTTCTTGGTTTTTGGCTTAGACTCTGAGAACTCTAAGGGGTGTGAGTTAGTTGACATTGTTGTTCTTCCTATGGTATTTTAATTCCTTTCAGCTCCTTCAGTCTTTCCTCTAACTCTTCCATGTTGGTCCCTGACCTCAATTCAATGGTTGGCTATAGGTCTCAGTCAGTTGCTGGTAGAGGCTCTCTGAGGACAGCCATGCCTAGATCCTTTCTGTACACACAATATGGCCTCAGTAATAGTGTCAGGATTTGGTGTATGTGCATGGAATGGATCTCAAGTTAGGCTAGTCACTGAGCAACCATTTTTTCAGTCTATGTTCCATTTTTGTCCCTGCCTTTCCTTTAGACAGGAACAATTCTGGGTTAAAATGTTTCAAGATGGGTGGGTGGCCCCTGCCTCAACTGGGGACCATGTCTATCTACTGGAAGTGGTCTCTTCAGGTTTCATCTTCCCACTGGTGGGTATTATGGCTAATGTTATCCCCACTGAGTCCTGGTTGCCTCTCACATTCCAGGTCTCTGAGACTTTCTAGAGGATCCCCCTGCTCCCTAACCCCCACTGCTGTATATTTCTATTCATTTTCTTAGACTCTGGGTGTACCTTCTGTCTCTCCCCATACCTGATCCTGCCCCTCCCTTCTCCCCTCTCCCACACAGTTTCATCATTCCCTTGGCCTCCTATGATTATATTGTTCCCCTTCTAAGTGGGTTTCACTTGGGTTTCCTTCTTTTTAAGCTTCCTAGTCTGTGGAATATATCATGGGTTTTCTGAACATTTTTGGCTAATATCCACTTATCAGTGCGTACATACCATGATGTCCCTTTGGGCCTGGGTTACCTCACTCAGGATGATATTTTCTAGTTCCATTCATTTGCCTGCAAAATTCATGATGTCCTCATTTTTAATAGCTGAATAGTATTCCATTAGGTTTTGGGGGTGGGCTGCTATCCTTGTCCTTCCACTGGGAGTCCTGTCTAGCAATAGAAAGTGGCCGCTTCAGAATCCATATCCCCCATTGCTAAGAATCTCAACTAGAGCCACCCCCATTGAGCCACAGGGACCTTTCCCCATCCCCAGTCTCTCACATGTCCTAGAGATTGCCCCCAGCCCCAGGTGATCTCCCATATCTCTCCTCTGTTCTCTCCACATATGGACCCCAGGCCACGCCCCCTCCTCATTCCCTCCTCCACCCAGTTCCCTCTTTCCATTGACCTCCAATATCTATTTTGTTTCCTCTTCTGGTAAAGATTCAATTATCCTTCCTTGTGTCCTTGTTATTTGGCTTCTTTGTGTCTGTTGATTATCACAGTACTTTATGGCTAACATCCACTTATAAATGAGTACAGACAATGCACGTCCTTTTTGGGTCTTCATTCAGGATGATATTTTCTGATTCCATCTATTTGCCTGCAAAAATATTTTTGTTCTTGCTTTTAGTGGCAAGTGAGTAGTATTGCATTGTGTAGATATACGCATTTTATGTATCGATTCTTCAGTCAAAAGACCTCTAGATTCTTTTCCAGTTCCTGTCTGTTATGAATAAACCTATGAACATAGTTGAGCAAATGTCTTTGTGGAATGGTGAAGCATCTTTTGGTTATATGCCCAGCAGTGATATAGCTGGGTCTTGAGGTAGAATTATTTCCAATCTGAGAAACTACCAAATTGATTTGCAGAGTGGTTGTACAAGTTTGTACAGCCACTTGCAGTGGAGGAGTGCTCCCCTTGCTCCACATCCTTGGCAGCATGTGCTATCCCTTGAATTTCTGATCTTAGCCATTCTGATGGGTTAAAGGTGGAATCTCAGTGTGGTTTTGATTTTCATTTCCCTTAGGAATAAGGATGTTGAGCCGGGCGGTGGTGGCGCACGCCTTTAATCCCAGCACTTGGGAGGCAGAGGCAGGCGGATTTCTGAGTTCGAGGCCAGCCTGGTCTCCAGAGTGAGTTCCAGGACAGCCAGGGCTATACAGAGAAACCCTGTCTCGAAAAAAAAAAAAAACCAAAAAAAAAAAAAAAAAAAAGGAATAAGGATGTTGAACACTTCTTTAGATGCTTCTAAGCCATTTGAAGTTACTCTATTGAGAATAATCTGTTTAGCTCTGTACCCCATCTTTAACTGGGTTATTTGGATTGCTTGTGTCTAAGTTCTTGAGTTATTTATATATTTTTATTATTAGCCCTCTGTCATATCTAGAGTTAGTGAAGATCAATTCCCAATCTGTAGCCTGTTGTTTTGTCCTAATGACAATGTCCTTTGACTTGATTTGGGCTTCTTTATCAAAAATCAAGTGTCCATATGTATGTGGGTTTATTTCTGGGACTTTGATCTGATTCCATTGATAAACATATCTGTTTCTGTACCAATACCAGGCAGGGTTTTTTTCTATTGGTCTGTAGTATGGCTTGAAGTCAGGGATGGTGATACCTCCAGACATTCTTTATTGTTCAGGATCTTTTAAGCTATGTGAAGGTGAGAATTGTTCTTTTGAGATCTGTGAAGAATTGTGTTGGAATTTTGATGGTGATTGCATTGGATCTTTACATTGATTTTGCTAAGATGGCAATATTCACTATATTAAACCTACTGGTCCATGAGCAAGAGAGATTTTTCCATCTTCTGATATTTTCTTCAATTTCTTTCTTCAGAGGCTTGAAGTTCTTGTCATACAGGTCTTTTACTCATTTGGTTAGAGTTACACCAAGCTATTTTAGGGTACTGTTTCCCTAGCTTCTTTCTCATCTTGTTTATTGCCTATGTAGAGGAGCAGTGCTGATTTCTTTGACTTAATTATGTGTCTAGCCACTTTGGTGAAGGTTCTTATGTTCCTATCCTCTGGTAGAATTTTTAAGATTTTATATATATGTATATGTATATGTGTGTGTGTGTGTACATATATATAATCTGAAAATATTAATATTGTGACTTCTTCCTTTCAATTTTTATCCCCTGATTTCCTTCAGTTGTCTTATTGCTCTATCTAGAACTTCACATACTATATTAAAGAGATAGAGAGAGAATGAACAGGCTTGTCTTGCCCCTGATTTTAGCGGAAATGTTTTAAGTTTCTCTCCATTTACTTTGGTGTTGGATATTAACTTGCAATATATTACCTTTATTGTGTTTTGGTATGCCCCGTTTATCCCTGCTGATTCCAAGAATATTATCATGAAGGGGTGTTGGATTTTGTCAAAAGATTTTGGGCCATCTAGTGAAATAGTTATTTTCTTTCAGTTTGTTTATATGGTAGATTATGTTGATGGATTTTTTTATATTGGACCACCCATTCATCCCTGTGATAAAATCTACTTGATCATGATGGATGATGTCTTTGATATATTCAAGGATTCAGTTTGTGAGTATTTTATTGAGTATTTTTCATTAATGTTCATAAGGGAAATTGGTCTGAAATTCTCTTTGTTGGGTCTTTGTGTGGTCTATTTATTATGGTAACTGTGGCTTCATAGAAAGAATTGGGTAGTGTTCCTTCTGTTTCTATTTTGTAGAATAATTTGCAGAATATTGACATTAGCTCTTCTTTGAAAATCTGGTAAAATTCTGCACTAAACCATCTGGCCCAGGGCTTTTTTTTTTTTTTTG
>NW_022196904.1:15659995-15661920 GCF_008632895.1 Mastomys coucha
TTTTTTTTTTTTTTGGAAGACTTTTAATGACTGCTTCTATTTCCTAATGGCTGATAGAACTATTGAAATCATTTACCTGTTCTGATTTATCTTTAGTAATTGGTATCTGTCTATAAATCATCCATTTCATTTAGATGTCCAATTTTATGGAGTACCGGCTTTTGAAGTAAGACATAATGATTCTTTGAATTTCCTTAGTGTCTGTAGTTATGTCTTCCTTTTCATTTCTGATTTTGTTAATCTGGGTACTGTCTTTCTGCCTGTTAGTTAGTTTGGCTAAGGCTTTGTCTATCTTGTTGATTTTCTCAGTTCTTGGTTTCATTGAGACTTTGCACTGTTGATTTCAGCCCTGAGTTTGATTATTTCCTGCAATAGGTTCCTCCTGAGTGTGCTTGATTCTTTTTTTCTAAACCCTTCAGATATACTTTTAATTTCTTAGTATGAGAACTCTCCAATTTCTTTATGAGGAAACTTAGTGCTAAGAACTTTCCTCTTAACACTGCTTCCATAGCGTCCTATAAGTATGGATATGTTGTGTCCTCATTTTCATTGAATTCTAGAAAATCTTTAATTTCCTTCTGTCTTTCTGGACCCAGTGATCATTAAGTAGAGAGTTGTTTGGTTTCCATGTGTATATTTGCTATCTGTTGTTTCTGTTGTTGTTGAAGTCCAGCTTTAATCCTTGGTGATCTGAAAAGATGAATGTGGTTATTTCAATCTCCTTGTATCTATTGAGTTTTGCTTTGTAGCTGATTATATGATGAACTTTTTAGAAGGCTATGTGAGGTGCTAAAAAAGAAGGTATATTCTTTGTGTTTGGGTGAAATGTTCTATAGATATTTGTTAGGTCCATTTGAATAATAATCCCTTAGTTTCATTATTTCTCTGTTGAATTTCTGTCTTAATGACTTGTTCATTTGTGTGAGTGGGGTGTTGAGGTCTCCCACTATTAATGTGTAGGGTGCGATGTGTGATTTAAGCTTAGTAATGTTTCTTTCACTAATGTGGTTACCCTTTGGAGCAGAGATGTCATCTTGGTAGATTTTTCCTTTGATGAGAATGAAGTGTCCTTCCCTGTCTCTTTTGATTACTTTTTATTGAAAATCTACTTTATTAGATATTAGAATGGCTACTCCATCTTGTTTCTTGAGCCCATTTGCTTAGAAAACCTTTTTTCCAGCACTTTATCCTGATTAAATGACTATCTTTGTTACAGAAAGATTTGTATATGCAGCAGAATATATTTGTCATATACAGCAGGATTATAGATTCTGTTTATATATCCATTCTACTAGCCTGTGGCTTTTTGTTGAGGAATTGAATCTATTGGTGTTGAGAGATATTAATGGCCAGTGATTGTGACTTCCTGTAACTTTGATAGTTGTGGTTGAGTGTGTGCGTGTGTTCCATTGTTTTTAATGGTGTGAAATTATTTATTTCTTGTGTTTTCTTGAGCATAGTTAGCCTCATTAGGTTGAAGTTTTTCTTCTAGTATCCTCTGTAGGGCTGGGTTAGTGGAAATGTATTGTTTGATTTTGGTTTTATCATGGAATATCTTGCTTTCTCTATCTATGGTTATTGAAACTATTGCCTGATAGAGTAGTCTGGGCTGACATCATTGGTCTCTTAGGGACTGCAAGACCTCTACCCAGGCTCTTCTACGTTTAAAGTCTCATATGAGAAATTGAGTATAATTCTAATAGATCTACCTTTATATGTTACTTGGCCTTTTCTCTTTGCTGCTTTTAAAATTCGCTCTTTGTATTGGCAGATTCATCTGGAACAAAAAAAGACCCAGGATAGCCAAAACTATTCTCAACAATAAAGGAACCTCTGGTGGAATTAAAATCCCGGACCTTAAGCTGTACTACAGAGCAATTGTGATAAAAACTGTAAAGTATTGGTCCAGTGACAGGCAGGTAGAT
>NW_022196904.1:15663435-15666151 GCF_008632895.1 Mastomys coucha
TTTTTGGAGGGGAAACTGGGAATGGAGAAATTTACATGTAAATAAAGAAAATGTCTAAAAGAAAAAAATTCGCTCTTTGTTGTTTTTATTTATTGTTTAAATTATTATGTGGAGGTAGGATTTTCTTTTCTGGTCCAATCTATTTGGTATTCTATAAGCTTCTTGTACCTTTATAGGCATCTTTTTCTTTAGGTTAGGGAAATTTTCTTCAATTATTTTTTGGAAGATGTTTTCTGGGTGTTTGAGCTGGGAATCTTCTTCTTCTATTTCTATTATTCTTAGGTTTGGTCTTTTCATACTGTCCCAAATTTCCTGAATGTTTTGTTTCTTGAACTTTTTAGATTTTTCAGTTTCTTTGACTAATGATATCTTCCATGCCTGAAATTCTTTCGTCCATCTCTTCTCCTCTATTGGTGATAATTATGTCTGTAGATCTTGTTCTTTTTCCTAGGTTTTCCTTCTTCAGGATTGCCTCCACTTGTATTTTCTTTATTGCTTTTATTTCTATTTTCAGTTCTTGGACAGTTTTGTTCACATCGTTCACCTGTTTGAATGTATTTTCCTTGCTTTTCTTTAAGGGATATTTTCATTTCCTCTTGAAAGGAATTTATCATCTTTATAAGATTGGATTTAAGAATATTTCCTTGTGTTTCAATTTCATTAGGGTATCCAGGACTTGCTGTAGTAAGATAGCTTAGCTCTTGTGGTGCCTTTTTGTTCTGGGTCTTATTGATTTGGTCTTATGCTGTCCTTTAGGCATCTGGTTTTCCCTGGTGTTGGCTGGATGAATCTGATGGCAGCAGGACTTCTCAGGAAGGTGGGGGGGAGCCATAGGCCTGAACAGTGGAGGCTATGATGCCCTGCTCTGTTATCTGTGCCTCAGGCAGACCCCACTCTGCAAGCTGTCTTGCCAGCAGATCCTACTCTGCAGGCTGTGTCCCAGTCAGATAGAGCTGGGGTGGATGGTAGATCCAACTAGGATGGGTGGTCAGGCAGAGTTCCCAGATGTTTATTTGGGGTTCCCTGAAGGTTTTCATGGGGGAGACAGAATGCTTTTGGTGTCCTGCAAGTTATTTCTTCTACAGAATCATGTTAGCTATTCTAGGGTGGAGGTGTTACTTGTTTTTCCATGTGACACTGAATAGCGATCTTTCAAGTCTGTAAAGAATTGTGTTGGGATTTTGATGGGGTTTACATTGAATCTTTAGAATGCTTTTGGTAAGATTGCCACTTTTAGAATGTTAAATCAAATGACCAATGAGCATAGGAGATCTTTTTATCTTCAGATACCTTCAATTTCTTTCTTCAAAGACTTGATGTAATTATCATAAAGGTCTTTCATTTGCTTGGTTATAGTTAACCTAAGATATTTTATATTATTTTTGTCTATTATGAAGTGTTATTTCCCTGATTTCTTTCTTAGCCTCTTTATGGCTTGTATATAGAAGGGCTACTGGGTTTTGTTGTTGTTGTTATTGTTGTTGTTGTTTGTTTGTTTTTAGTTAATTTTTTTAGATATTTTCTTTATTTATATTTCAAATATCCTACCCTTTCCTGGTTTCCCCTCCAAAATATCCCTCATTCAATCCCCCCATCCCTGCTCACCACCCCACCCTCTCCCACTTCCTGGACCTGGCATTCCCCTACACTGGGGCACAGAGCCTTCACAGGACCAAGGGCCTCTCCTCCCTTTGATGACTGACTAGGCCATCCTCTGCTACATATGCAGATGGAGCCATGAGTCCCATTATGTGTACTCTTTGATTGGTAGTTTAGTCCCTGGGAGCTCTGGGGGTACTGGTTAGTTCATACTATTGTTCCTCCTATGGGGCTGCAAAACCCTTCAGCTCCTTGGGTCCTTTCTCTAGCTCCTTCATTGGGGACCCCATGCTCAGTCAAATGCATGGCTATCAGCATCCACTTCTGTATTTTTTCAGGCACTGGCAGAGCTTCTCAGAAGGCAGCTATATCAGGGTCCTGTCAGCAAGCACTTGTTGGCTTCCTTAATAGTGTCTGGGTTTGGTGATTGTATATGGGATGGATACCCAAGTGGGACAGCCTCTGGATTGTCATTCCTTCAGTCTCTGCTCCACACTTTGTCTCTGTAACTCCTTCAATGGGTATTTTGTTCCCCCTTCTAAGAAGGAGCAAGTTATCCATACTAGGAAAGAAGTCAGGAGTGGAGCCATAGATGCAAGCATCACCAACAGAATCTTAGTTAATCTTATATCTAAGAAATACACTGAAGGTTTTTATCAGCTGAAGGAGTTACCTGGTAGAATTTTGGGGGGTTGCTTATACTCTTTTATCATCTGTCAGTAGCAATACATTGACTTCTCATTTTCCAACTTATTATTTTGATCTCCTTTAGTTATCTTTTTACTCTAGCTAGAACTTCAACTACTATATTGAATAGATATGGAATGAGCAGACAGCCTAGTCTTGTTCCTAATTTTAGTTGTGGGTTGGCCTGATGTTGTTTGTATTCTAATGTTAATTATGCTTCCTCAAGAGGGGTTGCCCCTGAAGATTAATCAATGATATACTCAGGTGATCTCATGTGAATCTTATCCCCATTCTAACTGGTCAATAAAGGCTGGACCCTGTGATTGGGGAATGGAGGGGAAAGGTAGGAGGAGAGGTTTTGGAGAGTGAAGACAGGAGAGGGAGAGAGAGAGAGAGGGGGAGAGAGAGAGAGAGAGAGAGAGAGAGAGAG